>NW_007247249.1:759514-759800 GCF_000164805.1 Carlito syrichta | reverse complement strand
CTTTTTTTTTTTTGCATTAGAGTCTCACTGTCGCCCAGGCTGAAGTGCAGTGACACGTTCGTGGCCACTCTAGAGCATGGAGGCACAGATCCTGAGGCACAAGGATCACTGGGTTCCGTGATCCTTGTGCCTCAGCCTTCCAAGTAGCCGAAACTACAGGCACGAACTACCATGCCCTGCTAATTTTTTTTTTTATTGTAAAGATGAGGTCTTACCAAGTTGCCCGGGCTGGTCTCGAACCCGTGGGCTCAGGCAATCCTCTTACCTCAGCCTCCCAAAGTGCTGG
>NW_007247249.1:722041-759494 GCF_000164805.1 Carlito syrichta | reverse complement strand
CAGCTACTTGTAAGGCTGAGGCAGAAGGATCGCCGGAGCCCAGCAGGTCAAGGCTGTGGTAGCTGAGGGTGTGGCACTGCACTCCAGTCTGGGTGACAGAGTAAGGTTCCAACTCAAAAAAAAAGAAAAAAGAAAAAAAAGCAACATTTGGAACAGGAGTTCTGGGGAGGAGAAAGTGGGAGTTTTGCTGCTGACTGACTTGAATGGTGGCATCTCCTCCAAGGCTGTAGGTTTCAGAGCTTCCTAACATAGTAAAATGTTAAGGACAGGGGAAATACTAAGTCTTTCCCTCCATCACTAAGGTGTTTGACAACCCCCAAAAGTCTACTCGTTTAAAAAAAACAAAAAACACCTTAATTAAATTTGAGATTTAATTTTTATAAGCAAGTTTCACCCCTTTTAGGCTCCTGGTATATTTGTACATTTTGTTAACTTTCTCCGTTTAGTACTTAGAACAAGCATTCTTATTCAAAAGAGAAAAAGCCCAAACTGTCATTTCAACTATCAGTTGAGGAACTACATATCTTTGTTTTTTTGTCAGTCTCACTCTGTCGCCCAGGCTGGAGTGTAGTGACACACTCATGGCCACCGCTGCCTTGATCTGCTGGGCTCAGGTGATCCTTCTGCCTCAGCCTTCCAAGTGGTCCAACTGTAGGCACACACCACCACACCTGGCTAATTTTTCTTGATTTGTTATAGGGACAAGGTCTCACCAAGTTGCCCAGGCTGGTCTTGAACCCCTGGGCTCAGGCAATCCTCTCACCTCTGCCTCCTAAAGTGCTGGGATTACAGGTGTGGACTACTATGCCAGGCCCATCTTTGGCTAGTACTTTACTTTAGTTTGATGACCTTGAATGGTTTGGTAACTTGTTAAAAATGCTCAACACAATCACAAGAATGAAAGAATGCATCTTAAAATTTACCCTCTTCTGCCCTGAACTTAATTCTAAAATGATCCCAGTAGCTTGGAGTAAATAAAATAGTTTTCCTTTGCCTGTTACTGTCATTCTGAAGAACAG
Organism: Carlito syrichta; assembly: GCF_000164805.1. Classification (NCBI taxonomy): domain Eukaryota; kingdom Metazoa; phylum Chordata; class Mammalia; order Primates; family Tarsiidae; genus Carlito; species Carlito syrichta. The sequence goes on along the minus strand of NW_007247249.1, from coordinate 758,475 downwards.
TATTGTCAAAATCCATATCAATGAACCTAAAGTTAGAAAGCTCTACCTTCTTTCAGGCTCTCATGTGTTCAATATCTAAGTAATGAGCTGTTTTCTCCCACTAGGTGCCTATTTTTTACTCCCTGGTTGTAAGGCATGACTAAAATGTTATAAATTGGTCAATAAAGTATGACTTCAGAAAGAATCAGAGCAACTTTTAAAGATGAAAGACACAAATCATTACCTAGCTTTATGCAAGAACCTGGTTCAAGAGTGCCAGGATTTGATGACTTCCTCTAGCCAGCTTTGTTTATACCCTCTTTTCTTTTTCTTTTCTTTTTTTTTTTTTGAATTGGAGTCTCACTCTGTCACCCAGACTGGAGTGCAGTGGCCGCTCCCGGCCACCACAGCCTCGACCTGCTGGGCTCCAGCTATCCTTCAGCCTCAGCCTTCCAAGTAGCTGGAACTACAGGTGCGCGCTACCACACCCAGCTAATTTTTTATTTGTTGTCGAGATGAGGTCTCGCTAAGTTGCCCAGGCAGGTCTTGAACCAGTGGGTTCAAGCAATCCACTCACCTCAGCCTCCCAAAGCACGGGATTACAGGCTGAGCCACCAAGCCCGGCTTATACCCTCTTTTCAATCTGGGGTATGATATTTGTGAACTCTTTGCACTTACCCTTTTCTAACTTAACCAAGAAATTGATATGTGCTGTCTAAAGTTAATACTAATTGGTGCACACTCGATGGATATTTACTTAAATAATGAATTATTCTGATAGACTTTTTTTTTTATCCACTTGATCTGTGTTAGCATCACCAATTCTTCCTTTCAGTCAACAATAAATAACAACAGCAGGAAGTTTTATTCCATAAAGCATTAATAAGATATTTTAATGAGAAAACAAAAACAAAACCAAATCTTAGTCTCTTATTTCTATCCAAAGACACTCAAAACTAGTTTTTCCCTGCCCATCCCTTCTAACTGCAACTTTATTTGTGACCATGTAATAAAGGCCAGTTTAAAGATTTTTTTTTTTTAAAAAAAGTTTAAACCTTTTTTAAAAAGATTAAACAATCAGGCTAGCAAAAGGTACTCAATACATACTTTCCGTATATCAAACAAGCTAATATTTCAGTACAATATAACTATACAGAATATATACAATACACATATGTTCACAAAGCAAACACTATAGGCTCAGAACAGATTTGAAAAACATGATATTCACATTGATTACAATAACTCTAAAAATGATTGTAACGTTGAAACGGCACTTAGTTTACAAAAAAGTCACAAAAATATATATATATATATGTGTGTAGTCACCAAGAACTATGGTTCCTGTAAAATACTAACAGCCAGATACTAGTATATAAAATGTGAAGTTCTGACATTGTATACATTTTTTGGAAATAAAACCCAAAACCATTTTTGTATTGTCGAAAGTCAAACATGCCAAGTAACTTAGCTATGGCCACTATCACCAAGTAAAGCCATACTTCAATGAGATGACTGGATACAAGGCTGGTGAATCAGAGACTGGCACAGTTAAAATTGTACTGTTCTAGGAGAGGGGTAGGAGACATAATAACAACCATCTATGCAATTTAATTCACATTTTCTCCCCAGCATTACCTTCCTTTAAAGATTCACAAAATGCCAGTGCCCAAAAAGAACCATAATGCTATAACTGGCAAGGTAAAAAGTTCTCCCCAGACCTCCCTGTTGCTGGGCTATAGGCAAATGTTAAAGCATGCATTGGTTAAACAAAGCAGTCACCCATCTGGAAGACCGTGGTCAGTTTCCTCCTAGGTTGGTTGCACTAGAAAGTACTCCAGTGTTTAAATGGAGCCAAATGTATATGTGAACCCTATAAAATACTGAGCTACTGTAGCAGCAAATATGAAACTACAGAAACAAAAATGCAATTTTACTTAAAAATCCATTTCTGTTACATCAAAGTTTTTTTTTTTTCTTCAAATCTGTCTCCTTTAACCAGATATCAATTTCTTCTATTACTGAATTCTGGTTTATTACCTCAATCTGACTTTCTCATTATGCTGCACTGGAAAACAACACTTCCGAATTCTGGAAAAGATTTAATTTACTCTTAAAAATGGAAATACAGGAATTTTAAAGTAAAAAAAAAGTCTGCTCTAAAAGTATCTTTCACAAATATATATATTTAAATATTAAAATAGGCTACCTAGGATTTTTATAAAATGGCTTTTGAAAAGATAGTAGAGGCACAAAGAAGCCATATACTATCCTCCAAGTTGGACATAAGGTGCCATAAGGGTGCCCTACAAAGAGGCAGGCAATCTCTATCTGATGCAACAGGAGGCACCAGGAACAACAGAAAACTTAAATATATTATTATTGGGAACTTGGATCAAAACTGATTTGTACTCTATTAGGGACTGTTGCTTTTTTAAAAAATACCTTAAAATATAAGCATCAGAAGTCATCACTTTGTACAAGGAAGAAAAGCTGATGATCTTACTCCTTCCAAATACCTGATGTCATTCATTCCAGGTACCTGAAAGATGAAAAGCAGTGCAACTTTCAAAAATTTAATGGACCACTCTCAGTATGAGAGACTTTACATAGCATCTGACAACTTGAAAATTAAAATTTATAACGGAAATAAAAAGACATCTCCTAGAAAAAATACACATAACCTAAAAATAGAAAGGTTCTCTTTAGAAAGCAAGTGTTTCTAAGAACTGCATGAAGGGCTTCCCATCTTAAAGTCAACATAGCTTCCACTAATATCAAGGGAATTGTGTTAAAAGCAGATGAAAGGGTTCTCTTAAAGCAGGAAGATTTATCCTTCCCTCAGCAGGTGATGTACTTTGGTAACCTGAACATTTGTTTACAGGGTGATTTTTAACTTGTCTAATTGAATAACAAAATCTGGATACGGTTAGACTGGCATTTGGGAAAACAAAGACAATTTAATAAAAGCCATGACACTGCAGATCCTCAAACTATTAAGAAGTGATTTTATCAATTAACCAGCCAACTGAGCCTAGGACTTCAAAGCTTAATTAGCAAAATTAGTCAATTTAACAGAGAAATAAAATAACAAAAGAATTTGATTTTATAAACCAGACCACACTAAAATTTAAAATTTTTAAGTTAAAAAAATTTTTGTTCGTTTTTTGTTTTTGATACATGGTCATCCCCCTTAAGCTCTTTGTAAACTATTATGTACTCAGGAGCCTTGGTGTTAGTTGGAACTGGCCTGGGTCTTATACAGAAGGTACTTGCTTAACTAATAGTAGCACAAACACTTTAGAGGCAGTATCAATTTTTTGGATACTGCCAAACACTTCAATAACATCTGACTATTTGTAAAATCATGAACTTTTTTCCCTATCATAAAAGTGATATAGTGGAAATAGTTAACTGGATTAGTTTAGTATAAAGTAAAAATAAAAGCACAACTACTAATGGGACTGGTGCCACAAATCTTCATCCTGTAACTGACATAGGCTTAACCCCGTATAAATTTGATGACAGCATCTCAATATATCTATAATCTAAAGTGAAACATAAAGAGAGTGAGTTTCCTTAGTTGAACCTGAGGATTGATTCAATTCCACTTCATAATTTAATTGGAACCATTATTGCTTTTGGCTATTTTGTCTTGCTGAGGACTTTGAAGTAAAAATACCCTATGTTACCACATTCTTTCAAGCAAAAAAAGGTCACTAAAAGATAAAAATGGGTATAGACAAAATAAGGAACAATTTAAAGTTTCATGATCTTAGTTTAAAGCTAAGCTTGTGGAAGTATATATATTCCTTGTAGACATATTTACCACAATAAAGCTTCCTCATTCCAATTTTATTCTACTGCTTTGGAAAATAAGAATTACTTTTTATACATTCTTCTCTCGATAACTTTCCAAATTTAAATATATTACCTATAAAGCAACTTTTATGAAAACCGCATTGTAATATTACCTTTTGGCAACTTTGGGTCTGTTCAAAATGTCAACTGTACTAGTTTTTTTTCCCCAGTTAACATCAATATCTAAAAAATTTTTAATTCTCATTCTCTTGGATGTATATTTCAGAGTTGCAACTTCATATTTTTCAGATGAGTGAAAGTAACCCATGAAAGTTTCTAATTCTCTTGTTCATCAATTCCACAAATCTCAAACTTCTTTTGGCTAAAATATTAAAATTTTAGGATTGTTTATTCATTAAATAATAAAAATAATTCTACATGGTAAGAATTGCCATTAATTATCCAGTGATTTATTTTTCAGGGACTACAAAGCTAAAAGAGATTAAAACATGATCTGAAAATCTTCAAAATAAAAGCTACTAAATGAGATTAATTGACATCTATTTAGATTGAGAATAAAATAAGAGAAAATAAAAAGACTCAAAGATTTAATACACTTCCAACGGATCCCAGGAAACCATTTATAGACTGAGAGTATCTGGCTCAGTAGTTAGAAGCTAAATAATTATTAGTAACTATTAGGTTACCAATAATTAAGTACATTAGATATGTTGACTAGTCCATTCCATTTGGTAACATATTTTAACAAAATGGTTTTTGCTTTTAAGACCAAAGGGCGCCAAGCTCGGTGGCTCAGCCTGTAATCCTGCACCTTTGGGAGGCTGAGGCGAGTGGATTGCCTGAGCTCGCGGGTTCGAGACCCGCCTGGGCAACTTGGCGAGACCTCATCTCTACAATAAATCAAAAATTAGCCGGGTGTGGTAGCGTGCGCCTGTACTTGGAAGGCTGAGGTGGAAGGATCGCTAGCCCACAGCAGGCGAGGCTGCGGTGGTCGGGAGCAGTCACTGCACTCCAGTCTGGGCGACAGAGTGAGATTCCAACTCAAAAAAAAAAAAAGACCAAAGGGCATGTGCATGGGACCTAGTTACTGTAGGCTAGAATGGTTGCTGAAATGTTAAAATGTAAGACTGAATGAGGCTATTTAAATATCTTAGTATATTTTGTCTCAGTGAAATTGAGAACTTTAAAAAAAACTGGCAATGGAACTAAATGTGTAACTATTTGAAATAACAAGGTTACTTAACCTCCATCTACATTCATTTTCTATAAAACTTATAATAAAAAAAGACAAATATTAATCCCTTCATTTCTGAATTAGTAGAATCACTGACATAGAATACATCCTTTAAAAATGAAAATGACTGCAGGAGCTATTACATCTAGTATCGTGGGGAAACATCTTTGCTGACTTTCAAAGTCTATCACACCTATTTGGTAGTTAGAAAATTGAAAATAAAAGTTTTTCTTTTATAAAATGCTTGGCTTTAAAAAGGCAATTTATCCTGCATTCTAAAATTTAAGCCCTTAAATATCACAAAGTTACCCTACTGGTTTTAAGAAAGATAGCTATGCTTAAATATTCTAGCCTGGAATATTTTTATGTCTAGTTATACTGGTAATTTCTAATACATGAGATAATATAATTGACTTTCATATCTTTGCAATGGTTTCCATATGTCCTGGTAAAAATTATACATCTAGGCATCCCTCTCTTAGATTAATTTTAAATAAATCTAAATACTACTGCATATACAATTATCCCTTGCAGCTTTGTTTCCAAAAACAGATCCATAAACCAAAAATCCTTAAATCATGTATCAAGAAAATTGTGGTCTCACTGAAACAGAAAAAGGCCTTTGCTTGTATCATTTTATGTTAAGTACTGGTAGTTACTGGTACTGACAAAAATTCATAAAACTTGGAAATCTGTGCAATTTGTAATTACCAATGAAAATCTAGTTTCCATTTGGGAAAGAATACCCAGTGATAGGTGAGCCTTCATTCTGAGAATACAATCAGAACTGTACCTTAGAGCTACCAATATTGTGCAGGGCTCTCTTAAATGTTGAGTTCTTAGGACAGGGAACATACTAATAACACTTAAAAAAGAAATTTTTTTTTAAAATTTTTAGATTCAAGGATATATGTGTAGGTTTGTTACGTGGGTATGTTATATAATGGTGAGGCTTGGGCTTCTACTGAACCTGACACTCAGATAATGAACATGGTACCAATAGGTAATTTTTCAACCCTTGTCCCCCTTTTGGCCTCCCCCCTTTAGGAGTCACCGTGTCTGATGTTCCCATCTTAATGCCCAGGTATGCCCAATGTTTAAAACTTGCAGTATTTGGTTTTCTGTAAAAACACTTTAAACCAATAAATCTGTAAACAGTTTTTGCATTTTGAGATTTTTCTACTGGTAGGAATAACAGTTTTCAAAGACTATACTGTGACATTAAAAATAAAAATTCCTGACCTTTCCAGTTGAGACACAGCAGTACCGTTAACACAGTCTGTTGCAGAATGTAATTCAATCCTATCAGTAAAGCAGCATAAATGGTGGAAGCCCATCATTACCTGTATATGCTGATTTACCTGAAGGTAACACACATCTATGTTTGGGAGAAAATGGATAAAAAACAGATTCACAGATAAAGGTAGAGTTGAAAATAAATTAAGGGCAGCAGAAAATGGGTACAGATAGAAAGGATTAACCAATTTTAAAAAATGAAACAATTCAACTGCCATAAACTAAAAAATACTTTAGTGAGGACTAGCACCCAGTCAGATCTTGTGTTTTGATAATTGTTTGGGTATCTACACAGAAAATTAATCAAAAGTTCATTATTTATGGACTCATGAATATTTGGGATCAAGGTGAGGGATGTTTTAATGGCATCAGATAAAACGTATACCTGTCTAGAACATCATATAAATTTCAACTATAAACCAGAAGTTTCATATTTTTAGCAGAAGAAAGGTAATATTCATTAATTTAAGGTTTTTAGTTTTTCATTAATCTTAAAAGTTTTATTTCTTCTCCCACAGATTTATGGTCACGGATGATTGTTTTACATCCTCTTCTCATCTTTTACATTATTGCTTTTACATTATTGTGTAAATACAGCATCTCCAATATTTTTCCTTTATATGGTAGCACACCAGTATATGCAATAGAAGAGAAGGTGGCCCAAAAAAATGTATACACATTTTAAGAAAGGAAAAAAACTGTATTACAATTTTAATACTCAATATATACCAGTAACAAAAGATGAAATACAAGTCATATTTGACTTCTACAATTACAAGAGATGCTCAAAGTGGTTACCATCAGCAGTGGTTACCATCAGCATCTAGACACTTTTAACGAAAACTAAAATACATAGATAACATTGCTTAAAATGTGTATATAGGCCAGGAGCAGTGGCTCACGCCTGTAATCCCAGCATTTTAGGAGGCAGAGGTGAGAGAACTGCCTGAGCTTAGGAGTTCGAGACCAACCTGGACAACTTGGTGGGGACTCACCTCTACAGTAAAATTAAAAAAAAATTAGCTGGGCATGGTGGTGTACGCCTATAGTTTCAGCTAGTTGGAAGGCTGAGGCAGAAGGATCACCTGAGTCCAGTAGGTTGAGGCAGTGATGGCCGTGAGTGTGCCACTCACTGCATTCCAGCCTGGACGATAAAGACTTTGACTCAAAAAAAAAAAGTGTATACATTTTTGGGGGGCACCCCCAGTATTGCTGATGGGACAAGGAGAAAACTGATTTGGATAATTACCTAATTACTCAGGCATTAACATTCAAAGGCCACGTAAACATCAATTTTAGTAAGAAAAACAGTATTAAAAGAGTTCCTATGAAGCTGGGATTTACATACTTTTCTCCACTCCTGGTCATTTCATCCACAGCTTAACTGTTCTCAATTATGGTTCTTTACCTTTGGAGTGATACTATAAAGGTACAGGTAATGTCTAACTCAATACCAAATTTTTACCATGAAAAATAATAGAAATGACAAAGCTTAAAAAAAGAGTATACTGAATTTCAGAAGTATTTACTCTAATAATTTTAAGAAAGCTTAGCATAAATACCTCCCCAAACAACAGGCTTTACAAAATATTGTACAACGTCCTGCGTATACCAGTGAATATCTACTCAGGCCATTTGTCAAATTCTGTTTAGTAATTTGTTTCTCTTGTACCCTCTCTTTCATTTCAGGAACGTCAATAATCATCTGATTTCTTCTCTAAGGATGTGTTGTTTACCTATTTCTAACAATGGAACAAGAAACTGGTACATGTTTTAAGTCACCTGGTTCTCCTTAAGTCTCAGTTTCTATTATGTTTCAACATCATGTTATTGTGTACTTACAGAAGCAATCTCTCAGTTACAAAAAATAAAACATCAGGTGAAGGGCTTAGAAAGTAAAAAGGGAAATTTTTCCCAACCTTTTTTTTTTGTTTGTTTAAAAAATTAAATTAAATTTAAATGTACAAGACCAAGCACAGGCACTTTCCAAAAACCAAAAATGAAGCCAAACACCAACACTACTCAATAGTTATAGAAGACAGCTCTGATTTTGGGGGGTCATCTCTGGTTGCCTCAGCACAAGCATTGGTCTTTGGCTGCTCTGGCACTTCTTCCTCCTTTTCTGCCAGCCCACCAAGAGACCCCAAGGGAAAAGTGCTTTCGCAATTCTGGGTTGAGGAGACCTGTGAAATTACAGGCATTTGAACAGAGGAATTGCTCTCAAAACTGTGTTCTCCAAGATCATACTGAACAAGGGTCTCTTCTTGCTCCTGGTTTAAGTAGTCCGGTACTAGGAAATCACTAGATAAGAGGCAAAAGATGAAATATGGAGTTAATTTTCCAACCAGTAATAGATAAGCAACAATAAAAAGATTTGATTTATAAAACAAGATTGGGACTTTTTATTTCGCTAATTTTTCAGTGAAGTTCAGTCAGCAACTTTCAATTTACAAACTTCCTTAAGTATGAACAGTCATCCATTAAAAGCCAAGCCTATCAACTCTCCCTACCACCAATGCATCAGACAATTATCACTTTCACCGTAATTTTGGACACCTACACAGCCTTTCTTGTTCGATGTAGAGGAGTTTCTATACACAAAACATATATACCATGCTCACTTAAGCAAAGATTATCTGAATAGCTCAAATGTTAAACTTTCCTTAGCTACAGAGAGTAAACTAGCATTGTCTTACTAGAACTTGATATAAGTTAGTTAAGAAACTAAGTCCTGGCCAGGAATGGTGTCTCATGCTTATAATCCCTGCACTTTGAAAGACCGAGTGGAAGAATCACTAGAGCCTAAAAGGTCAAGACCAGCCTGGGCAACATAGTGAGACCTGTTTCCAACAAAACACAGAAGTAAATTAACCAGACATGACGGCATGCACTTATAGTTCCAAATACTTGGGAGGCTGAGGTGGAAGGACTGCCTGAGCCCAGAAAGTTGAGGCTACGGTGAGCCACAATGATGCCACTGCACTCTAGTCTGGGTGACAGAGTGAAACTCTGACTCAAAAAACACCAAAAAACAGAAAAAAGAAATTAAGTCCTTATACAAAATCTACTATATAAAGTTGAAAAATACAAAAAATTATTTATGTGTAGCCTACTATTATATTTGGTATATCACAAGAGCAACAAATTACCTTTGATTCAAAATGAATGCCTTGAGATTGGTTACACATTAATCCTCAAAAGTATTTAATTATGGATCTCTACAGAAAACATGGACAGTAAAATATACCAAAAATTTAACAGTGGATCTCTTCCCCAAGGGGTGAAATCTGAAAAGATTTTAAAGTTCTTTACACTTTTCCAAATTTTTAAGATTTTCTACTTTAAGCACTGCTTGGTAGTTAACACAAAAAACATATGAAATAAGTCTTTCTTAGGGAGTTTTATTTAAATCTTTATCAAATAACTGAATTAAAAAATAAAAATTTCATTGTACTAGGACTGTCAATAAATAAAAAATTCATTGTACTAGGGCTGTCAATAAATAATATGCTTAATCAGTTATAATTTGATTACTCAGTATTAATAAAACATTAAAATCTACTCATCTGTAAAGCAATTTAGAATTCTATTTCCTAAAAAAAATGTTCAGGTGTTAGACAAGAGAAGTGGAAGATACAGGGTCCTATACAGGGAAGATACAGGCAACAGGGGTGGTTAATGCAAGGCTATTTTAGTTTTGAACAAACTGTTTAATATGATATATTTAACCTAGATTTAGTAATATGACAAGCACACATTCAGAATTAGAAATGACTGTAGTAAAGAAGATGAATGTCTAATTTGAAGAGAAAAATGAAATCTATGCAGGAATAATTTGTGATTTGTTTAAAAGTAAGGTTTTTTGCCATGTGTGGTGGCATGTGTCTTGCCTGTAACCCCAGCTACTCAGAAGGCTGAGGCAGGATGATTGCTTGAATCCAGAAGTTCAGGCTGTCATTATGTACTATGATTAAGTGTCTGTGTATAGCTGCTGCACTGCAGCCTGGGAAACATAGTGAAACTCATGTAGTATTATTTTTTTAAAAAAAGGTTTTAAAGATAAAGATAATTTAAAAATGTAAACATTTAGAAAAATTTCATTTTATGAGAAATTAAGGATTCCTATAAAAGTACAATTCTTATAAACTATATAAAAAGACAACAGAGTTCTGTATCTAGAGGAAGCCTCAGAAACATCTTGATTAAAGTTTATATTTTAAAAGTTTCAAACTTCCTCACCTGTAAAGGGACATGCTCAATCAATAGCAGTTAGGGATTAGAGCTAGAACTAAAACCTGATTTCCTTGGATGCCCTATAAATCAGAAAGGTAACACTAATACTAATTATCAATATTTTAAAAAATGGAGCTCTAAATGGAATGCAATTAGAGATTTTATTTGATCTAAACAATAATATCCATCATAACAGTTGCTGTTGAAATTTCTCTTATTGGTAAATAGATATTCCTTTATATAAAATTTTTAAAAAGAGAGAAGTGGTCAAGAATTTTATTAACATCCAGAGTCTGAAGTAATCTAATATCACTGTCATCTGATATGGTAAATTTTCCAATAAGATCTATTTAAGATATACTACAGATTTACTTTAACCTTACTGTATTAAAAAAATATCAAGTGGACCAGGCTCGGTGGCTCAGCCTGTAATCCCAGCACTTTGGGAGGCCGAGATGAGTGGATTGCCTGAGTCTGCGGGTTTGAGACCAGCCCAGACAACTTGGCAGGACTTTGTCTCTACAATTAAAAAAAAAAAAATTAGCCAGGGGTGGCAGCACACGTCTGTAGTTCTGGCTGCTTGCAAGGCTGAGGCAGAAGGATCACTGGAGCCCAGCATGTCAATGCTGGGGTGGCCATGAGTGTGCCACTGCACTCCAGCCTGAGCGACAGAGTGAGACACCACCTCAAAAAAAATAAAATAAAATAAAGTGGACAAGTAGTCTACTTCTGTAGAGAAATATTTTAAATAACAGCTATAAAATATTTATAATTTTATATACTCATAAGTCTCAGAAAATTTTTATCAGATAAGGAAATCAGAGTATGGACAGTGGGAATTTAAAACGAATGTGACTGACTAGCTGGCAACCTGATGAAAAAACACAGCAGGCTGCCCTAAAAGCAGGAAAAGAGAGTTTAGAAAGGAGTTTTCCTGGTTGGGTTTTCGTTGTGCACCTCACCTGCTCTGGAAGTAGTTTGCTAGCTCTGACGCTTCATGGTTCAGACTCCTCAGGTGCACGATTAAATTTCCAGAGTTGGTGAACATGGCGCCACATGTTTTGCACTCGTAAATCCGAGGCTTGCGGATAATGTGCCGGGAAACCCTCATGTGGTGCTTATATTCCCCGAAGGAAGTGAAAGTGGCACTACATATCTGGCACCGGAAACAGCGTTTACCTTCGTGCTTTAGGCGATGCATCTTTAGCGAGTAAGCCCTGGTGAACTTTTTCCCACAGCGGTCACACTGAAATGGTTTAATTCCTATAAAAAACAGAGCAAAACAAGATATCATCTAAAAACAAAATAAACTGAAAGTCATAAACTTCACAAATGTCTTAACTATAGTTTTGTAGCAGGAGATAATTTGAAAAGGCAAAAATTACCAGTAAACATGCATTCTAATTCAATATCTCAGAAAAGTGCAGACTATGTGAAGTCCTAAGTGCATTAAAAAAAGGAAGGGGAATGAGGAAGCAAACTAAGGAATGTATCCTGGAGCTGCTTTTTGAATACTCTTCCCAAATCATCTCTTTTACACTTAAAACACAATTTAACTACAGTATGCAGACAGAACCAAAATGCCCATTAACAACATTTATTATTTCATTTAAGTAGAGAGGTTTATATTGAAAGATATGAAAATGATTGGCACCTACTCTCCGTGTGAGAAGAAAAAAGGAAAATTCCAGTATCTCTGCATGTAATGACCATGATATGACTATCATTTGACAGACTGGATTTTTTTTTGTATTTAATATCGGTAGAAATTAATAAGAAAGTTACAAGTGTATTAACAATCACCTTAAATTCATTATCACAGTTTTGGTAAAAAGTTTCAAAACCTCTCAAAGCATAATCTGTGGATTTAACAAAGTCAGAGGGAACTGGTGCTAGGACAGGGACTTTGAAACCTATCCACACGAGGGGAGAGAGAGTTTAAACAGCAACAAAGATCTCTTACCCATCAGAGGTCAGGATTTTACCCATAAGAATCCTGTCGTCTTTAAATGGTTAATTTTCAAATCCCTTCCACACATTTATCCAGAATCTCTCATATATATATATATATATATATATACACACACACACACACACACACGTTTTACATATTATATACATAAAATACGTATAGATATAAAACAGCTGACTCATGAGGATACAGAGATTTAGGTTTGTAGAATTTAAATTAAATTAGTAAGAAAATATTAATATTTTCCCCTTTGATCTCCTTGAAGACATTAAAAATATTAAATTAAAAAAATACTTTTTACTTGGGAATAATTTCAAACTTAGAGATGTTACAACAACAGTGCAAAGAACACCCACATATATAATTCTAACCCTATGTGCTTTACCATCTGTGTTTGTACTTCTCTTTCTCACATATATACATATACCCAACATATGTAATGTTTTTTTATTTACAAATTACACATTCCATATCACCTCATATTCTTTATTTTTATTTACAGAATCTTGGTTGTGTCACCCAGGCTGGAGTGTGATGGTGTGATCATAGCTTACTGTAGCCTCTAACTCCTGGGTTCAAGTAATCGTCCTACTTTAACATCCTATGCAGCTGGGGCTATAGTGTGTGCCACCATGCTTTGAGTGAGGGTCTCATTCTTACACCCAGGTTTGAGTGCAGTGGCACACTCACGATTCACTGCAGCCTTAACCTCCTGAGCTCAGGCAAACCTTCTGCCTCAGCACCCCCTGAGTAGCTGGGGCTACAGAGGCACATGCTGCCATGCCCAGTTAACTTAAAAAGTTTTTCTGTAGAGAAGAGGTCTCACTATTTATCCCAGGCTGGTCTTGAACTCCCAGGCTCAAGCAATTCTCCCACCTCAGCCTCCTTCAGTCCCGGAGTCACCACACTCAGCCTATTTTTATTTTTAGTAGAGACAGGGTCTTGCCATGTTACCCAGGCTGGTCCCACACTCCTGGGCTCAAGTGATCCTCCTGCGTTGGCCTCCTAAAGTGGGATTACAGGCATAAGCCATCATGCTTTGCTCTTCACGTTATTTTAATCAGAACTTAATGTCTCTGGCAAATAGCTTTTTGACACCGTACCATTTCAGCAATAAACTTGAGTTACTGTTTTCCTTTGACTTCCTAGAGTTTTGTTTTTAAACCCAGAAGTCCCTGTTTTCTATTTTAACAGGGCACCAAAATAAAATATTTTAGAGTGGTCACTTATGCAACCACAGGGAAGATGTCATTACCTGAGTGGATGAGCATGTGCTGTTTTAGGTTCTGAATACGGGTAAAGCGCACCCCACAGGTTGGACACTGAAAAGGTCTGTCTGGACCATTTGGACTTGGCCGTTCTGTACTGCTGGTAGAAGGAGCAATGTAGAGTTGGTAGGGATATTGAACATTTTCCAGTCTAAAAAGGAAAAAAGAAAAAAGAAAAAAAAAAGAAACAGGCCAAAGAAGGCAACCAGACTCTGATTTTTAAGCTGAATAAATATTCTGTTGGTCAAAAATAAACAAAAGATAAAACACCTGAATACTTTTGGAAACAGTTTAACTGTTAGATGACAAGTTTTATTTATAACAATAAGAAAAACAATGTTACTGGCCAGAATGTGTAGCATCTTAAGCAAGGACATACAACCAAAGAACACAGCATAAACTATTTTACACCCCATAATCTCGCTCATCTGTTCCTTCCAACTACTGCTTTAATTTAGGTCCCCTTCAACACCCACCTGAACTAATAACTCTCTCCCTCCACACCATGCTAATCCATCCTTCTCACTGTATGTTGTCTCTGATGAAATCAGTCCCCTGTCTAAAATCCTGTAATGGCTATTATCTTCAGAATAAAGTCTAAACCCCTTTGCAAGGCATACAAGACTTCTCATGATCCGAGATTTATGTACCTTTCGAGCCTGATTTCTCACCATATTCCATAAACATAACCTGTATCAAATGCCAACTCATTTTATGAAATGTAGCTAAGTCACATCCTCCTCCTGGAAGCCTTGATTTATCAGAGGTTTAAGTAGGCACTCTCCTATGCAGAGCAACAGAACGTTGCAGATAATTATGATTATGTGTTTACTTGTTTATCCATAATCCCTCTCCCTCCACCCAAATTGACAGGGATTCCTTTTTTTTTTTTTGAGTTGGAGTCTCACTCTATCGCCCAGACTGGAGTGCAGTGGCCGCTCCCGGCCACCGCAGCCTCGACTTGCTGGGCTCCGGCTGTCTTTCTGCCTCAGCTTCTGAGTAGCCAGAATTACAGGTGAGCGCTACCACGCCCGGCTAATTTTTTGCTTTATCGTAGAGATGAGGTCTCGCCTGCCCAGGCGGGTCTCAAACCCACGGGGCTCAGGCAATCCACTCACCTCAGCCTCCCAAAGGCGCGGGATTACAGGCTGAGCCACCAAGCCCGGCTTAACAGAGATTCTTGAGGGAAAGGACCATACATTTCATCTCTATATCCCCACCACTCAGCAAAGTGCCTAATATAGAACAAACAACCTGATTAATACTTAAAATTAAAATAGGAGGATCCAATAGTGATTTGGTGCTGCTTTACACTGGTGGTCAGAAAAGACATAGGAACTGATACAGGGACAGTAAATCTGAAGGTCCAGAGAGAGGCAATAATGTGAAATCAGGGGAGAAAGCATTTCCAATAAAGGTTCTAAAGTGCCAGAATGGCCCAAAAGCAGGAAGAAATATGAAGTATTCCAGGATCTGAAAGAAGGTTTAAATGACTCTACTGTAGTATACAAGAAAGAAAATGGTCTGAAGGAAGTTAGACAGAAGTCTTATCTATAGTTCAGATTTTAGGTATAAATGGAGAATGTTAAGAATCTATAGCTTAAGACAAGGATATGCTCTGATTTTAAAAAAGAGTTAATTTTGGCTGGTGCATGAAAAATGGTTTGGAATAGGGAAAGAATAAAATCAAAGGCCAGTATGAAGGCTATGACAACTGTCAAGGCAAAAGAATATGGTATCATAGACTAGGGTGACTGCAGTACAAATAGGAAAAGTAGACAGGAATACATTGTGTAGGTAAAGTTGACAGGACTTGCTTAAGGATTAAATAGGAGGAGGGAGAATGGGAGTGGTACGGGAAAAAAAAGATTTAAAAATAATTCTCTGAGAATTGCTTTGCTTGAGAAATTAAAGGAATTTATGTGTTGATGCTAACTCATCACATAATGAACTGGGAGAAAGGTTAAAGGAGAATTCAGGTAGAAAGTTAAACATCAAAAGTTCTGTCTTGGCCTTGTTAAATGTGAAATTCCCTTAATTCACTTATGTGAAAATATCAAGTTGGAAGGGTTAATTTTGACGATGACTTGAGAATTAGGGTACACAGATCAAATTTTGGCAAAAAAAAAAAAAATTTGTTTTTTGGTTGGGTTTACAATCTGTCACTCAGACTGGAGTGCAGTGGCACGATTATGGCTCACCACAGCCTGGACCACCTGGGCTCTGGCGATTCTCCCGCCTCAGCCCTCCAAGTAGCTGGGACTATTGGTGGGGGCCACCATGCCTGGCTAGTTTTTTGATTTTTTTGTAGAGACAAGGTCTCACTATGTTGCTCAGGCTGTTCTCAAACTCCCAAACAATCCTCTTGCCTCAACCTTCCAAAGTGCTTGGATTATGGGTGTGAGCTACTGTACCTGGCTGGCAAACTCTTTTTGTAGTGGGCCAGATAATAAATATTTTGGCTTTGCATGCCATACAGTCTGTTTCAACCACTATACCCTGCCATTCACAAACAATATATAAACAAATGAGCATGGCTGTGTTCCAATAATACTTGGTTTACAAATAAAGGTGGTAAACTGGAATTGGCCTATAACCCACAGTTTAACACCTGATATAGATACTATTTAAAGCAACGAGACTAGGTAGTTTTTTTGTTTGTTTGTTTGTTTGTTTTGAGTGGGAGTCTCACTCTGTGGCCCAGACTGGAGTGCAGTGGCCACTCCAGGCCACTGCAGCCTCGACCTGCTGGGCTCCAGCTATCCTTCCGTCTCAGCCTTCCGAGTAGCCAGAATTACAGACACGCGCTACCATGCCCAGGTGGATTTTTTAATTTTATTGTAGAGATGAGGTCTCGCCAAGTTGCCCAGGTGGGTCTCAAACCCACAAGCTCAGGCAATCCACTCACCTCAGCCTCCCAAAGCCCGGGATTCCAGGCTGAGCCACCGAGCCCGGTTTAGGTAGTTTGAAATGCCAAAAAACTCTTGTACAGATGCTCTAATTTATGTGTTGATGCTACCTCGTAACTCTGAAAAGTATACTAAAGTGAGACCCAATTAAACTGCTTATATAA
Source organism: Carlito syrichta (assembly GCF_000164805.1). Classification (NCBI taxonomy): domain Eukaryota; kingdom Metazoa; phylum Chordata; class Mammalia; order Primates; family Tarsiidae; genus Carlito; species Carlito syrichta. Next base: position 741,598 of record NW_007247249.1, on the reverse strand, counting down.
TTCCAAGATAAAATGCTTGAATTTAAAGTTGTAAGCACAGCCCTTCCAAGGTAACCACCAACTATGTTAATACTAACCGATCATCATCATCTGCATGAGCATTAGTGCTAGACGTGCTTTGAAGTGTAGGTAACCCCTCGGTAACGCCTTCATCTACTGAGCCTGTCAACAAAAGAAAAAAGAGAACAGCTGTCAATACTTGGGTGTGAACAGGCCATGTCTGCAAACTACATATTCAAGCCTGTAATACATAAACCTAATGTTCATATCCTGAATTAGTAACCAAAAGTAGTAGTGTTCTATATCTTGTTTTTATTTTAATTAAATGTCTATGTGACTTAAAAACAAATCATATGTAAGACAATATCCTTATATAAATATTTAAGTTACTTTAGAAATATTTGACACAAATTTCAGAAAGCAAGCAGAACAATTCAAATGCAAACTAAACAAAAATCCATATAAAATTAAATAATCATTAACCATCATTTAAGGAAGCACTGCCGCTTTTTGTTTTTTATAATTTATTTTATTGTCACATGCAACTTATGGTACAACCATTACATAGACTTTAAAAGATAAAGAACACCTAGGCAACCTCTACATACAAACCACACAAGAACACTGCCAGCATCCTAAAACTCCCTATTCACACTTCTCTGATCATAGACCCTTCCTTTCAAAAGTAATTTTACCTCAAATACATGTACCCATAAACTAGGAGGTGGTTCTTGTTGGAACAGTCTTCACTGGTTGAGGGCTGCTTTTGCACTACAGAGGCAAAGTTGAGTAGCTATAGTTGCAACAGAGACCAGGTGGCAGTTTAGTCTTAAATATTTACTACGTGGTCTTTAAAAGTTTACCAACCCTTGCCGTAAACAATGCAGTTTAGAGCTGTCTGAATGTAAGATGTACATAAAGTGAGTCATACTATATGTATTCTTGTGTCTTCTTTCCTTCAACATTGTGGACCCACCCTAGTTGTTAAATATAACTGAAGTTTATTTTTAGTGTTATATAATATTCATTATCTATCCATTTTATTCTTGATGAACAGTTTTCTGGCCATTAAGAACAATGTTGCTGTGAATATCCTCAATGCACATAAGTGTGTTTTTCTCCATGGTATACTCAATAATGGAATTGCTCAGTCACTGAATATGATGTATCTTTCAACTTATTAGAAAATGTTAAATTCTTTTTCTACTAGCCGGAAACTACAAGTGGCTCAGCCTGTAATCCCGGGTCTTTGGGAGGCTGAGGTGAGTGGATTGCCTGAGCCCGCGAGTTCGAGAACGGCTTGGGCAGCCAGACCTCATCTCTACAATAAATCAAAAAATCAGCCGGGTGTGGTAGCGCATGCCTGTAATTCTGGCTACTTGGAAGGCTGAGGCGGAAGGATCGCCGGGGCCCAGCGGGTCGAGGCTGCGGTGGCTGGGAGCGGCCACTGCACTCCAGTCCAGGCAACAGAGTGAGACTCCAACTCAAAAAAAAAAAAAAAATTCTTTTCCTACTAAATTTTAAATTTTAATCTAGATTGTACTAAGCAGTGTATTAGAGTTGTTGTTGCTCCATATCCTCATCAATACTTGGTACTGTTGGATTTTTAAATTATTACCAATCTGATGGGTGTGTAACAATATTTCATTGTGGTATGAATTTCATTTCCCTTATATCAGAGTGAATACATTTTAGTGTATTTACTCAACTTCCCTTTTTTTGTTCAAATCTTGTTATTGAGTTATCTTTTTTTTATGAGTTCTTTTTGTACTCTGAATACAAGCCCTTTGCCAGTGATTTAACACATTACAAATCTTTCCCCCTTCCATGGCCTGTCTCTTTACAAATTTTTAATGGTTTCTTTTGATGACCAAAAGTTTTAAATTTTAATTTAAGTAAATTTATTAATTTTTTCTCTATTGCTATGATTTTGGTCGTTTTAAAAAATCTTTCCCTATCTTATATTATGAAATATCTGTCTTGCCTTTTCTTTAATCCACCTGTAGTGATTTTGTGACAGAATGCATGCACTGAAAGGTCAGTCTTTTCTTCTCTGCTGTGCCACCTGTCATATATCAGTTATACATAAATAAGAGCATGGATCTGTTTCCAGGTTCCCTATTAGTTCCATTTGCATATTTCTCCTTGCATTAATGTCAATCTATTACCATAGCTTCCTAATAAACCTTGCAATCAAGTAGAGAACTTTCTCTGACCTTGTTCACTTGTTTTCTGAACATTCTATTCTTTGATTTTGCATTTCTATATACATTTATACATTTCAGAATCAGCTTGTTGAATACAAGTGGTAATAAACATTCCATTCTACTCCTATTAGTATGAAAATTATATAATATTTTCCTACTCTATTTTATTGGTTACTTCAGAAATTAGAGCCGAACTCGGTGGCTCGGGCTGTAATCCCGTGCCTTTGGGAGGCTGAGGTGAGTGGATTGCCTGAGCCTGCGGGTTCAAGACCCGGCTGGGCAGCGAGACCTCATCTCTACAATAAATCAAAAAATCAGCCGGGAGTGGTAGCGCATGCCTATAATTCTGGCTACTTGGAAGGCTGAGGCAGAAGGATCGCCGGAGCCCAGCAGGTCGAGGCTGCGGTGGCCGGGAGCGGCCACTGCACTCCAGTCTGGGCGACAGAGTGAGACTCCAACTCAAAAAAAAAAACAAAACCAGAAACTAGAAATATACTTTTCAAAGTCTACCTTTATTTCTTCCTGGATAATGCAAAGACCTTAGAAACTTTAACTTCATTTCCCATCCACTCTCATCTTGCAATTTACAATTATATTTTCTTTGTTCTCATTAAGCCCCACAAACATTATTACATATACATGTTCATGTATTTGTTTTCCTCTGCTCTTCACTCATTGTATATGAAACTTCCCATCTGTGCTCACTTTACTTCTGCCTTAAATCCATCCTTAAGACCAACTTTAGTGATTTGCTGCTTAATTCTTTTTGTTTGAAAATATATTTCAGCTGGGTTCGGTGGCTCAGCCTGTAATCTCGCGCCTTTGGGAGGTTGAGGTGAGTGGATTGCCTGAGCCCGTGGGCTCGAGACCCACCTGGGCAGCGAGACCTCACCTCTACAATAAATCAAAAATCAGCCGGGCGTGGTAGCGCGTGCCTGTAATTCTGGCTACTCGAAGGCTGAGGTGGAAGGATCGCCAGAGCCCAGTGGGTTGAAGCTGCGGTGGCCGGGAGCGGCCACTGCACTTCAGTCTGGGCGACGAAGTGAAACTCCAACTCAAAGCAAAAAACAAAAAACAAAAAAACTCTTTATTTCACTTTCATCTTGTAAGACATTTTTGCTGTGTATAGAAATCTAGGCAGTTATTTTCTTTCAGTCCTCTGAGGATATCATCCCACCAGTTTCTAGTGTTCTTTAAAAGTCAGACATTCTAAGGTAATCTTTTAAAAAAAGTTTCAGAATTTTCTCTAGGTGTGTCTAGGTGTTTCTTTTTATTATTCTTGTTTTTTGGGGGTTTTTTTGAGTTGGAGTCTCACTCTGTCGCCCAGACTGGAGTGCAGTGGCACCACAGCCTTGATCCGCTGGGCTCCAGCGATCCTTCCGCCTCAGCCTTCCGAGTAGCTGGAACTACAGGCACACACTACCATGTCCGGAGAATTTTTTTGGTTTATTGTAGAGATGAGGTCTCACCAAGTTGCCCAGGAGGGTCTCGAACCTGCGGGCTCAGGCGATCTACTCACCTCAGCCTCCCAAAGCGCGGGATAACAGGCTGAGCCACCGAGCCCGGCTTTTTATTATTCTTGTTTGAGATTTACTAGACTCTAGTGAACTGGTGTCTTTCATTAAGTCTGGAAAGTTCTCAGTCATTTTTTCCTTCTCCTTTTAGGACTTCCATCAAACCTACATTTTAATCTTTCACACCTTTCTGTTCTCTACTGTAGTCTCCACCACTGTGTCGCTGTGTAGCACTGAAGTTATTTTTTTTCTCATTTATCTTGATTCCCCAGTTTCCTCTCCGCTAAATCCAATCTACTGCCAAAAAGCTCTTGGAAGCTGGGCTCGGTGGCTCAGCCTGCAATCCCACGCCTTTGGGAGGCTAAGGTGACCGGACTGCCTGAGCCCGCAGGTTCGAGACCCGCCTGGGCAGCAAGACCTCATCTCTACAATAAATCAAAAAATCAGCCAGGCGTGGTAGCCCATGCCTGTAATTCCGGCTACTCGGAAGGCTGAGGCAGAAGGATCGCTGGAGCCCAGCAGGTCGAGGCTGCGGTGGCCGGGAGCGGCCACTGCACTCCAGTCTGGGCGACAGAGTGAGACTCCAACTCAAAAAAAAAAAGCTCTTGGAGATTTTAACTCTTCTCTGTTATCGTTCAAGGTTGTTTATTCTGTTAAATAAACATTTTTATTTGAGTCTGAAAATTATGCTAATTGGTGATGCCTATTTATTTCTGCTGCTTAAAAAAAGTTTTTTTTCCCCATCAGTTCTTGCTCTCTACCTTGTTTTCTTGTGAGTCTTGGTTACTTCTGACAGTGGTTATTGCCCTTGAGTTATTTGTAGAGAACTGATTTGGTGAGATTCCAAAGAGCTGTTATGTTTGCTTCTGCTAGGTTCCTGGACAGCATTACCTAAACCAAATTCATTGTTTGAGATTCCTTGGCCTAACCACCCTAGGTATAACCAGGAAGTCAATCTGCAAGTAAGCTAGTGGGTGACCACATCTTCTCAGGGATGTGTTTTCTTCCCTTTTTCAGTCCGCCCACTGCCAAAGCAGCTTTTTTACAGTCCCCTGAAGTTTGGAGGATGGAAAGCAGGTTTAGTTCCCAGTGGCACAGTCTTTTGGAGTCCCCATTCAATGTGTAGAGCAACTTCTCTAAGTCTTCATAATTTTCACATACTCTGGGCCTTGACTTCCATTCCCCTTGCTCATGAGTTGATGAACCAAAACCTATTTGTGTCTTGGCAAATGTCTTAAAGGCAAAACTGGTTTTAGTGCTCTGATACTTACCTCTTGTGGCCAGGCTTTCATCCCCAATTTAACGCAGCAGTTCCTTGCATCTTTCAGCTTTTCAAATACTTCTAGGGTAAATTTTTAAAAATTAGAATTTTCGCCATTGCCAGGCCATTGCTGCCACTGCCAGGCCACTGTCATTACCACTAGACTCTGGTGTGGTCATGTGCTCTTTGAGCTATGACTGTCACCATGGTTCTTGGCTTTGGCCCTTAGAGAGGTGAATATCTTCTTTCTTTCTCACTCTCTATCTAATTTACTTTTTAAATAAACTACATTTTCTAATCTTAAAAAAAACCCCAAAACTAAAATCTGTTGCTTGGAGTGGGACAGTTTATCCAAACAACCTATCCTGTTCTTATTAGGCAATCAACTTTGCCATTTTTTTACTGTATGCAAATGAGCTATGTTGCACCAAATGAATAAATCTGAGCCTCTGAAATTTTCAGCTCCTTAACAGTAAACAAACTTTTGGTTACAACATTGAAATACGTTAAGATCCACTAACTGTAAAAGTCTGTATACCATATACATGTGAACGTTTAATAAATGTTAATAAACACACAGGATGAAATTTCTTCCTGATGAAAATTTAGACTTCAATACTTGTTTTCCCCTTTAGAACACTTGAATTAGGTAACACTAGGAAACAAGTACATATTCCTCTTAAGTATAAAGTTTTCAAAAACTAACCAAATCCTCCCTCTTTTTTCCTTTTATTAAAATAATTATTTTAGCTAGGCTCAGTGGCTCAGCCTGTAATCCCGTGCTTTGGGAGGCTGAGGTGAGTGGATTGCCTGAGCCTGTGGGTTCGAGACCCACCTGGGCAACCTGGCGAGACCTCATCTCTACAAATAAATCAAAAAATCAGCTGGGCGTGGTAGCAGGCACCTGTAGTTCCAGCTACTTGGAAGGCTGAGGCAGAAGGATCACCGGAGCCCAGCAGGTCAAGGCTGCGGTGGCCGGGAGCGGTCACTGCACTCCAGTCTGGGCGACAGAGTGAGACTCCAACTCAAAAAAAAAAAAATTATTTTAAAGATGTGGGGTACAACTCAGGATTAGGTACATAACCAAATCCCTTTTAAGGCATCCAAACTTAAACATCTGTGGTGAAAAATATGTGACGGGGTTACATTTTGCCTTGACTTCTTAAATAAAGAATGCTAAGTAGAATGTATTTTTTGTTTCCTGATGACTCACGAGAACCATAAAAAATACCAATTATTACACTGTGTTCTAACACACTGATATAACTCAGAGCCTTTTGAAAGTAGGCAGAACTGTGTGTTCACATTTATTCCCAACTGTACCCCATTGTTCCTGGCCTCCCCATCCCACCTCTACTGGTGTTCAGAATTTTGGTGCATGCCTTTTTTCTCTTTCCCTTACTATCAAATGACATTTATGCTTCCCCCATATCTATTTATCAAACTTATGTATGATCCTTCTGACTTTTTTTTTTTTTTTGAGTTGGAGTCTCACTCTGTCACCCAGACTGGAGTGCAGTGGCTGCTCCCAGTCACCACAGCCTCGACCTGCTGGGCTCCGGCGATCCTTCCACCTCAGCCTTCGGAGTAGCCGGAATTACAGGCATGCGCTACCACGCCCGGCTGATTTTTTGATTTACTGTAGAGATGAGGTCTCGCTGCCCAGGCGGGTTTCGAACCCGTGGGCTCAGGCAATCCACTCACCTCAGCCTCCCAAAGGCACGGGATTACAGGCTGAGCCACCGAGCCCGGCTTCTGACTTGTTTTAAATCCAGATGTAGGAAGGAAAACCAGACAATGCTGCCTCTTGTTTAAGAAAAAACAATTCACTTGTTAACATCTTCCTATTCTTATTTTTTTCCTTATAAGAAAAGGGAACCAAACAGTAACATTTCCATCTGTCCTAGGATTAAAAATTGGATAAAAATCCCAATATTTAGACCTGGTCACCACAGACAGAAAAATCTACTTTATAGTATTCTGAACTTATTTAGATTGCAGATAACATTAAATCTTATAGGCAAAGACTTGCAAAAAACATCTGGAAATGTGATAACGGCGGCCTAGAAAGACTGATCTGACATCTGCTTCTAACCATCAGGCAGGCCATACTATTCTAGGAGGGAGTAGAGTCTTGGTGAAGTGAAAATAAAAATCACCCTGTCTTTAATTCTAGTATCATCAAATGTTTGCTTAAAAGTTAGTAAAAAAGAACTAAAATACAGTACAAGATACATCTACCAGAAGGTCTTTCTTAAAACAAATCCATATCTACATTCTAAAATGTCATCTAGGCGGAGTATGATGGCTCATGCCTATGATCCCAGCACTTTTGAAGGCCAAGGTGAGTGAATTGCTTTAGCCCAGGAGTTCAAGATGAACCTAGGCAATACAGCAAGACACTATCTCTACAAAAAAATTTTTTAAAAAATTATCCAGGCATGGTGGCATGTGCCTGAAGTCCCAAATACTTAGGAAGCTGAGGTAGGAGGGTTGCCTGATCCCAGGAGGTCCAGGCTGCATAAGCCATGATTGTGTCACTGCACTCCAGCTTGGGTGACAGAGCAATTTTGAAAAAAAGAAAGCATGCCCTAGCATCTTAGGAGTGAGGTCTGGCACTTAACAGCTAGGTCAGTGTTCTCCTGCTGGACATAAATAGTTTCACAGAACACCAACATGAGACCAAGTCACTATGCAACCTTTATTAAAGTGAGACAAAAAATACTTTTGTGACTGGACATGGTGGCTCCCATCTGTAATTCTAGCACTTTGGGAGGTTGAGGCAAAAGGACTACTTGAGTCCAGGAGTTTGAGACCAATCTAGGCAACATTGTGAGACCTTACCTCCACCAAACTAAAAAAACTAGCCAGGCATAGAGGCACGCTGTCCCAGCTTCTCAGGAGGCTGAGCTGGGAGGATCACCTGAGACCAGAAGGTAGAGGTTGTGGTGGTAACCTGTGATTGTGCCACTGCCCTTCAGCCTGGGTGACAGAGTAAGACCCCTGACTCAAAAGAAAAAAATACTTTTTGTTATTTTATTTCATTTTATTTGAGTTGGAGTCTCACTCTGTCACCTAGACTGGAGTATAGTGGCCGCTCCCAGCCACTGCAGCCTTGACTTGCTGGGCTCCAGCGATCCTTCCGCCTCAGTCTTCCAAGTAGCCAAAACTACAAGCGCACGCTACCATGCCTGGCTAATTTTTTTTTATTTACTGTAGAGATGAGGTCTCACCAAGTTGCCCAGGTGGGTCCCGAATCCGCGGGCTCAGGCAATTCACTCACCTCAGCCTCCCAAAGTGCGGGATCACAGCCTGAACCCGGCTGAAAAAAATATTTTTTAAGCACAGACAAAAGCTAAGTCACTGTGCAATCACAAAAATACCAACCATCTGAAGCTAATGAGTCATTGCTTCTGTAGGTTCACTTTAGTTTGCATTCTTAGCTAATATTTATTAAGTACGGAATCACAGAATTATCCCTACCTTCTGATATTACCAGTCTTGAGTAAATCCCACTGGCTTGAATCCTCCCTAAAATCACCTAACACAAGCCCAAATGCTGCTAAGTCCTTTCTAACATCTTACTGAGAAACCCTTAAAACCCCATGGTGTGTGCTCTCCCTTGCCGCAAATGAGCAATAATGCAACATGTTGAATTATAGGCAGTCTTTGGCTATCAGGGCACTGAAATGATCCCACTGAGATTCAGCTACAGTCCTTGTTGCTTTGTCCTGGAATTTTCAGTAAGAATGCACCTGCGCCTTAGCAGGCTGAGGTGAGTGGATTGCCTGAGCCCGCGGGTTCGAGACCCGCCTGGGCAACTTGGCAAGACCTCATCTCTATAATAAATCAAAAAAATTAGCCGGGCATGGTAGCGCGCGCCTGTAGTTCCAGCTACTTGGAAGGCTGAGGTGGAAGGATCGCCGGAGCCCAGCAGGTCGAGGCTGCGGTGGCCGGGAGTGTGCCACTGCACTCCAGTCTGGGCGACAAAGTGAGACTCCAATTCAGCAAGACCTTATCTCTAAAATGAATAAAAAAGTAACGGTGTAGTGGCATGTGCATGAGGTTCCAGTTACTTGGAAGGCTGAGGTGGAAGGATCACCTGGACCCATCAGATGAAGACTGTAGAGCCTGTACCACTGCACTCCAGCCTGGGTGACAGAGTGAGAGGCCGACTCATAAATAAAAAATAAAAAAATAAAATGCCTTTTGAGGTGCCACCTGCCTTTGGTTGGGAGGTAAATTTGTGCTGAATTAAACCCAAATATTTCAGTGAAGTCCTTCACTGTTTGTGTTTGGTAATATTTTGGTTATTCGATCAGATGGTGTTGCTTCTTGATGAAATTGTTTTCTAGCCTTCTAACATCTATTTCCTATGATCTGTCTGCCTGCCTAGTGTATTGATGCATGTCTACATGAGAAATAAGTCATAATGCGAGAATGGACAAAGGCCTGATTAGTCCATCTGAATCAGTCGTGAAGGTCAAGTTTAGATCTGACTGGCAAAACCACTTCAAAACTTTACAAGGTATGACATGGTTGAACTTGTGAAAACATGATGAAAGCAGAAGACAGAATAAAATGGATCTTGCATAATCCCATTTATATAAAATATCTAGAATAAGCGAATAAACAGAGTATTTATCTAGGGGTGGGGGTAAGGCTAGTGGGGGAATACGAGTCACCTTTTTAAGTAACAAGACTCAACCTAAACTCACCAGTCTTTTCTCCTTTAAATTTGTTTCATTTATTGCTTCTATTGGCCCCAAGTCGAGGATGTTGAATTTTACCACCTTTCAAAATAACAGGTAAAAAATTCCATTTGCATTAATTTCATAGATAATCATTATTTTAAAATTTCTTAATAATATATTAAACAATATATTGTCAGTTCCTAGAAAGACAAGCTACTTCTTAGATACCTTCTTTAATGAACAAGTAAAATTAAGTACTTCTACAGAAGCATTCTTATAAAACATGGGGGGAAAGAGCACCAGTCACATCTTCCTTTTCTCCCTCCCACATTTATTTTTTATTTTTTAAGTTGAGGTCTCACTCTGTCATCCTGACTGAAATACAGAGGTGAGATCTTGGCTCACTGCAACCTCCATCTCCTAGGCTCAGAGTGATCCTTTGCCTTAGCTTCTCGAGTAGCTGGAACTCCCCATGCCTCCACGCTTGGCTAATTTTTAATTTTTTAATTTTTTGTAGAGATGAAGTCTTGCTATGTTGCCCAGGATGGTCTCAAATTCCTGGGCTCAAGCCTTGGCTTTCTTAAAGTGCTAGGATAACAGGTGTGAGTCACCACACACAGCCCCTCCCCCACATTTACTGGCTGTCTTCAGTACCCCAAGGAATTTTTTTTTTTTTTTCTGTATGGCTTTGTTTTAGTATATCAATTTGGAGTTAAGACAGTTTTGTTGAGAATGACTAGTACATATGCACTGGGGGCAAGGAAAAAAAACAAATCCATATAATCCATATAATCCTATTTGGATTATATGATACTCTGGTCATCTGGTCAGTTATTCCATGTCCACTGTATAACAGAAACTATATGTATTTTTTTTTTTTTTTTTTTGAGTTGGAGTCTCACTCTGTCGCCCAGACTGGAGTGCAGTGGCTGCTCCCGGCCACCGCAGCCTTGACCAGCTAGGCTCCGGCGATCCTTCCGCCTCAGCCTTCCAAGTAACTGTAACTACAGGTGCGCGTTATCACACCTGGCTAATTTTTTATTTATTGTAGAGATGAGGTCTCACCAAGTTGCCCAGGCGGGTCTCGAACCCGCAGGCTCAGGCAATCCACTCACCTCAGCTTCCCAAAGGCGTAGGATTACAGGCTGAGCCACCGAGCCCGGCTAGAAACTATATTTATAAGAATATGTAGGTAATTAGTTTTACTTATATAACTGAAAGTTTTGTTTTACTTATGTTCATAGCTTCTCTATATAATCATGTTAATGAGATCATAAAGGCAAAATCTGAACTGATTATATGTATCTGACAGTGGTAAAAGATGACTATTTCACATGTCTAGTTAGCAAAATAATTTAGTTACATTAACATTTGGGCTTCTACTTTCTAAGGCAAACGGTTCAATTAGTAACTGTTTATTGAGTAGCTCATGATTCAGAAGGTACCAAAGTATCTTCAAGATTAAAGACTGCTAATTTAACAAAAACTCAATCATATGAAAAAAGAACAAGGATTCCCTTGCTCTTATACAGTGAAATATACAGTGAAATATTTCATTGTATGTGTGTTCACTTAGTATCTTCACCCAAACTCAGGAATATGAATTTCAGAGGGTGCTGTGAGTAAAACTGTGTCTCCCAAAGAGATATGATGTTTTATTTTTATTTTTGAGTTGGAGTCTCACTCTGTCACTCAGACTGGAGCGCAGTGGCCGCTCCTGGCCACGGCAGTCTTGACCTGCTGGGCTCCAGTGATCCTTCCGCCTCAGCCTTCCAAGTAGCTGGAACTACAGGCGTGTGCTACCACACCCGGCTAATTTTTGATTTACTGTAGAGATGAGGTCTCATCAAGTTGCCCAGGCACATCTTGAACCCACGGGCTCAGGCAATCCACTCACCTCGGCCTCCCAAAGTCCTGGGATTACAGGCTGAGCCACCGAGCCCGGCCGAGATATGATGTTCTAACCTCTGCTACCAATGTGGCTTTATTTGAAAATAGGGTCAGCCGGGCTCGGTGGCTCAACCTGTAATCCCAGCGCTTTGGGAGGTTGAGGTGAGTGGATTGCCTGAGCCTGCGGGTTCGAGACCTGCCCAGGCAACTTGACGAGAACTCACCTCTACAATAAATCAAAAATCAGCCGGGCGTGGTAGTACAAGCCTGTAGTCCCAGTTACTTGGAAGGCTGAGGCGGAAGGTTCGCCAGAGCCCAGCAGGTCGAGGCTGCGGTGGCCGGGAGCAGCCACTGCACTCCAGTCTGAGCGACAGAGTGAGATTCCAACTCAAAAAAAAAAAAAAAAAAGAAAAGAAAATAGGGTCTTTGCAGATGTAATCAAGTGAAGATGAGCTCACTGGATGACGCTGGGCCCTAAATCCAAGGACTGGTGTCCTTTTAAGAACAGAGAGATTTGGAGGAGGTGTCACAAGAGAGACATAGGGAAGGTAATGTGAAGACAAAGGCAGATATTGAAGCAATGAAGCTAAAATCCAAAGAACGTCAAAGACTGCTGGCAACTGCCAGAAGCTGGAAGACACAAGCAAGGATTCTTCCCTACAACCTTCAAAGGGAGCTGAAATAACACCTGTATTTCAGACTTTTGGCCTGCTGAACTGTGGGAGAATAAATTTCTGTTGTTTTAAACTACTCAGTTTGTGGTACCTTGTTGCAGCAGCCCTGGGAAATTCACACAAATGGTCAAACTATAAGAAGTACAGTTAATATGGTCTTCTTGGTTCTCCAATTTTTTTGACTAATCTTTATTATTTCTTCTATGCCTTCCCAACCTTGAATATAGATATTTCCCAAGGATTAATTCCTTGGTTTTTGGCTATTACACGTATTTTTCCATTGAGACTGAATTTGCCACTACTAATAGAAACTGGTCCCAAACTGGTAATCTCACCAATCCTGCCTTTTCAACTGCTTTGTAGCATGACACTGCTTGGTTGTCACTTGAGCATAATTTACACAGAAGTGACCTTTCTAACTTACGCTTAAAGCTGGGTACCCACCACCCTCCTCTGATTTTCAGGACTGCAGTTACTGTATTTAGTAGATGCTAAAATGCTACACATTATATGACTGTAAAAGATTAACTGTAAGACATCCTGAGTACTTTGACCCTTCCTATTTCTTCAATCTATATATTCAAAATTATCAGGTACTGATTCTTTACAAAGTGTCTAATATCCATTTTGCTTTTTACATACTTTTAGTCTTCATTCACACCAAGATAACTGTACTATAATTGGTTTTTGAGACTCTCTGTACAATAAAAACTCACATATCAATACCAAACTAATTTTCCTAAAATATCTGCATGTATTTTATTTATTCCCTTTAACATAGACTTCTTACTATCATGAAGACAAAACCCAGGCTTGCTTGGCCTAGCTATGGCAGATATTACTAGTTGCATACCCAGTATCCATTCTGCTCTAATTTTGTTCAAGACAGTTATATACTCAGCTAATATAAATTATCTTCCCAGTTTCCCTTGCAGCTAGAAAAGACCATGTGCCATAGTCTCGAAGTAGTTTTTAAGGGTTTTCTGAGAACATCTGTGCTTTCTTGATAAAAGTGCTATCCCTTTCTAGAATGCAAAGCTAAAGATGAAGTGAGCATCTTCTAACTATGAAGCAATAAGAATATGGATTAAATTGACAAATTTATAATGGCAGACTTTAAATATACCAGGAGCTCTGGGTTCTGATTACCCTGAAGACTTATTGTACCACCCTGGGCTTTCTATTTCTGAACACTTTATGTGATGAAAATAAAATCCTGTTTGGTTAAGCCACTGCGGGAGATATTCTGTTATATGCACTTAAATATAACAGAATTATATAGAATTACAATTCATCCTAACTGAAACTAGGATTTAAGCCTCTTCACAGCCTTTCAACCACTTGTCTTATCTCCCATTATTCCCCACACTTCCAGGCATCCATGCTTTCTTCACATCATTTTGTACTGAATTCACTGCTTACCAAACACACAATGCTCTTTCACACCTCTTTGCTTGCATACATGCTCTGTGCTTTTACACATTTTTATAGAAATGTCATTCCCTCCCTTGGGCAAACTCCTACTTATTGCATAAGACCCAGTTCAAATATATAGTGTTAACTTGCTCTTTCCTTTGTTGTAACCATACCACTTTGTTCACTTTTAATAGTTCCTGTAACCATTTATTTACACATCTGTATCCCCAACTAGACTATTAAGTCTTTCATTGCAGGGACTATGTGGTTTTCTCTATGTATCACCAATGTTTGGCACATGGTAGGTTTTTCAATAAATATTTTAATGAAGAATAAAACATGACTGGATTTTTTAAACTGAAAATAATTTATAACATTGCCTTTGTTCAACTATTTTTATCTTCCCCAATGTGTAACTTGTAAAAACAAACTGTAGTGTTAATAGCATCTTAAAAAAAAAAAACCCAGTTATCATGTTTTACTCTTTTTAATATTTTGCTACAGGACTGAGCACACAACTTTTTATCTACTGGGAACTTTAAAATGTTTGAATTGACTTTATAGGACTATGAAAAACACAGAAGACATTATACCTATAGAAGAAGACTGTGGACTAATCAGAAGGTCCTCTTGCACTTGTTCACTTCCTGGCACTGTCTGCTGGTCACTCAGGGAACTCTGAGATGCACTGACAGGCTGGGACACTTCCTCATGGACCTCCTCGTCACTTAACCTTTCTACTTTGACCCGGACATCCTCTTCAGTACCCAGAGGCAAGGTAGCTTTTGTGCTCTCACAAGTCACATAATCAGTCATTCTTCTACCTGCCTCAGATGGGCCAGGCAATTCTAAAGTCCGAGTATTTTCTGTCTGCTTAACCTTCTCAGGCTGAATCCTCCGATCAATTCCAAAAGGAAAAGTCCAGGGAAAAGCTAACGAAGAGTCAACCGGTTGATTTCTATTTTCTGAGTAGGAAGCTGAAGAATTCAATACCTGGGGTGAACTTGTTTGTGTGTTGCACTTTACAGGACTTTCAGGAGACATAACAATGTAGCTTTTGCGCTTTCTCCGGGATTCTCGGCAGACAGGAATGGTTCTTTCTACCACACTGCACTCTGAAGACACTGGAGAAATGCTTCCATCTCGAGAAGTAAAATTGCAGTTAGAATTATTTTCTTGTCCAGCATCTAGACCCTTTTCTGGCTGGCTGTTGGGTGTATTCCACAAAATGCTTGATTTCATGAACTCCGAGCAGGTGCTGGCAACACTAAACATTTGCATATAGCTGGCTGCAGCTAGAACATCAATAATATTTTCTGTGTTAATTGACAGAGTAGCTGTGTAAGCATATTCTAAAAGAGGTATAAAACCAGTCACTGTAACATGGTGCAGATCCAACACATTCTTGTTCTCATCTTCCGCTTGGCCTACAAGTTTGGTGCGAAAGAAATCACTGCAAGCTGCTAGTACCACCTTATGTGCCCGGAAGATTTTGTCCTGGACACGTATAGTGATATCACAAAAATGTCCATCATTTCGCAGCATATTTAGCTTTCCAAGCATTTCCTGGCTGTGGGAAGAGGAGCTATGAGTAAATGTTTTCACACCCATCTTTTCTTTCCTCTTCTACAGATGCTCTTCAACGATGCAAATGAATCAGAAATACCCTAAAAAATACATAGAATAAAACATTAATTGATGGTTTAGTAGTTTAAATAAAATGTGACTTAGATCATTTTCATGTGGCTACTGTGCTAAATAAAAAAGCTGAAAAGATGGTAGTGAGAGAGGAATTTCAAGGTAGGGAATGAAATGAAATATATTCCCACTACCTGCCCTCTAAACTGTCCCAGTGGAGTCTGTGAACTAATGCTTTAATGACCTCCAACAGTTTTCAAATAATGACAATTCTTAGTTCTTAGTATGTACCAGACAGTATTCTAAATGCTTCACATTTGATAATTTACTACTCGCCATATCTGTCAGTATAGTATACATTATTATTTGTTTCTAAATGTGAGCATACAGTGGCCAAAGTCAGTGTAAACGCTAAACAATCCATTACATAATCATCCCTTTGAATGGTCTATGCAAGTAAATATATAGGAGAAAAGAAAGAAATAGAAGGGAAACAGCGAAAAGAAAGGGAAGTGGGGGAAAAATTTTCAAGATGAGTAAGAAAAAGGTCACTGACTATTCTAATATGATAATACAAAATAATCGGTCTAAGATTGTTCTCTGTCAGATATCATGATAGAAGGGATAAAGGCATAAACCCCTTTGCCAAGGAAGCCAGGTAAGGTCACTAAAATAATTATATTTACCATAATTACTGATAACATTCAAATATAAACCTGCTCTACATAACCTTCCTGGAGACAACTAATCACAATGGGGCACTAGACAGCTAGGACTGGTCTATGCAAACCATCCTTTAACATATTTGCTGATTTATGTCTTATGGGAATGAGAGGAAGAGGAACAAAGTAGAAAGGCAATATATAAATTTTTTTGTTCATTTGTTGCATCCCAGGAAACTAGCTTCTGCTTTTAAAGCTTAGCCTTCAAGAATTCTTGATCTGGGATCATGTGGTTAAGGGAGGGAACATGCCTTCAGTGCAAGTGAGTTAGTCACAATCCAGGGACCATGTGGATTGTGCCTTTGCATGAACAAAGATGTGAAAGCAAGAAATTAAACGGCGTATTTGGGGATCATGTGAATCAGTGTTAAAATGAAACCATTTCAATCCTGACTAGGCCCCAAACAATAGATACTATACTACATTCTCAAGTGAGGTGCAAGGCCACCTATGCAAGTGGGCAGTAGAAAACTATTTTCAAACTTGAGTTACATCCACTTTCAGCTGTCTTTAATATTCAAAGTGTTTAAGATTACAAAAAGATGTTTGCTGAGAATAATTGGTGAGTTCTAAATCCCATCTTACTCTCTTTGACTCCCCTGCAGGGGAAGGAGCTTTAAAGGTATGTTTGCTCTTTGTCTCAGGACTATGGAATATATGTCACCCTTGAAAAAACTCTAAAGGGCACATGTAAGTTATCTGAAACACAGGCCAAGAATAGGAAGTATGCTTACAATCTCTTAACAGTATATAAAAGCAACACAGTGGAGTGGTTGAGAGCACTGTGGTGCCAGAATGCTGGCTCTGCACACTGGTTCTACCATTTATACCTGTGTGACCTTCAGCAAGTCACTAAGCTTTCCACACCTTAATTTCTTCAGCAGTTAAACGGGGATACTAGAATATACCATATAGAGTTCTGAGGAATAAATGACCTAACACATGATAAGTGTTTAGATCAGTAACTAGCAACATAATCAATGCTATAGAAACATTAGTTGCTGTTGCTAGTATTATCTGACTTTTTTTTTTCTTCTACCTCTTGCCTCTCCTAATCCTAGAAGGGTAAAAATCCAGTCAGCAAATGAAAAGAAGTAAAAGGGCAAAGTGGGGAAGACAGGAAGAAGACAAAGGAAGCTAACCATAGCAGGCCTGTAGTAAGCCTCAAGTGGGAAAGGAGAGAAAGCTTTAAACATGAAATAAGTTCTTGAAAAGACTGTTATTTCCTGAGAATGACCAAAAAAGTTATTAAGACTTGCTCTCCAGACATCTGGAAGGAGAACCAACACTGCAAAAGGGTTAATAGACAGTAGAAGATACAAACAATATACAGTAGAATATAGAAATAAAATGGATCACGGACCCCTCCCACAAGTCATACTTATTCACATATGTGGCACAAAGTCTTATATAGCTGGAGGCATAGTATGAGAGAAAGATGAGGATTAGATTGGGAAATGCCTCCTAGACTATATATTTATTAAATGCATTTCCCAACATGTGTCTGTGGAAATTCAAGCCCATAATATACATTATAATACAAATTTACATGGACAAATACATTTTGGATATACAGGCATACACTATTTTATTACATTTTGCTTTGTTAAGCTTTGTAAACATTGTATTTCTTACAAATTGAATATCTGTAGTAGCTCTGCTTTAAGCAAGTTCTTTTTCTAACAGCATGTGCTCACTCCATTTCTCTGTGTCATATTTTGGTAATTCTCACAATATTTCAAGCTTATGCATTATTATTGTTGTTGTTATTATTATTATTTTGTGTTGGAGTCTCAGTCTGTCACCTAGCCTGGAGTGCAGTGGCACGATCATGGCTACTGCAGCCTTAATTTGCTGGGCTCAGGCAATCCTTCCACCTCAGTCTTCCAAGTAGCTGGAACTAAAGGCGAGTGCCACCTTGCCCGGCTAGTTTTTTTTGTCATTGTAGAGATGAGGTCTCACCATGTTGCCCAGAGTTGTCTCAACCTCCTGGGCTCAGGCAATCCTTTTGCCTAGGCCCTCCGAAATACTGGGATTACAGGTGTAAGCTACCATGCCCAGCCTCATTATAATTATATCTGTTATGGTGATCTATGATCACTGATCTTTGATGTTGCTATTATAACTGTTTCTTGACATCACAAACAGTGCTCATATAAGATGGCAAAATTACATAATTGATAAATTATGTGTGTTTTTCCTGATCCACTGACTGATGGCTGTACTGAGGTGGCCTGGAACCACACCTCCAATACCTCTGAGGTATGCCTGTAATGCAATATCATGCATTGAGGCAAAACTTGAAAAAGGGATAAAATTATATTATTTGAAAAACTTGCCAGATATAATGGCACACGCCTGTACTCAGAAGGCTAAGGCAGGAGAATCCCTTAGGCCCAGGAGTTAGAGACTAACCTGGGCACCAAAGCAAGAACCTCTCTCAAGCTAAAAAAAGAAAACAAAATAAAGTTATATATAGCATAGACAGTTCAGAAACCAGAAAGTATAACCTGTAAATTTTTATAAATTCTGCTTTAAAAAAATCTCATTTATCTCCATGGTAAAGATAAATATGCAGTTATACATTTAATCTGGAGCTTACGTGAAATTCTTGAGTAAATATCAGTATTACTTAATTACAATTACTAATTTAGAATTTTTTCTTTGAGTTAGAGTCTCACTCTGTTGCCCAGACTGGAGCGCAGTGGCAAGCTCCCAGCCACCGCAGCCTTGACTTGACCTGTTTTCCGCTTCAGCCTTCCAGGGAGCCAGAACTACAGGCACGTGGTACCACACCAGGTTAATTTTTTTTGACTTACTGTAGAGACGAGGTCTCGCCAAGATTCCTGGGTGGGTTTCGAACTCGCGGCCTCAGGTAATCCACTCGCCTTGGCCTCCCAAAGTGCTGGGATTACAGGCTGAGACACCGAGTCCAGCCAATTTAGAATTTATATACCATTTATAAGTAATAAAAATGTATTTGTATAGCACTTTGCAATTTAAAATATTCAGTAATTCAGAAACAATTTACTTCCCACCTCTTTTATTCCAAATTACTGAAGAAATACTATATACATGCTTTGAAAGTGGTATGTTGCGAACAATAAATATTTTATTTATTTTTATTTTCTTTGAGTTGGAGACTTACTCTTGTCGCCCAGGCCACGGCCACTGCAGCCTTGACCTGCTGGACTTAGGCGATCCTACCCCTCAGCCTTCCAAGTAGCTGGAATTACAAACCCACACCACCACATCCGGCTAGTCTTTTTTTTGTGATTTACTGTAGAGATGAGGTCTCACCAAGTTGCCCAGGCTGGTCTCGAAGGCCTGGACTCAGGCAATCCTCTTGCCTTGGGTTCCCAAAGTGCTGGGATTACAGGCTGAGGCACCACACCTGGTCACAATATTTATTTTATTTATTTATTTATTTTGAGTCGGAGTCTCACTCTGTCGCCCAAACTGCAGTGCAGTGGCCGCTCCCGGCCACCGCAACCTCGACCTGCTGGGCTCCGGCGATCCTTCTGCCTCGGCCTTCCAAGTA
>NW_007247249.1:712490-721445 GCF_000164805.1 Carlito syrichta | reverse complement strand
CCACTGCACTCCAGTCTGGGCAACAGAGTGAGACTCCAACTCAAAAAAAAAAAAGAGTATGAAGTAGATTTCTCTTTATAGAAACACTCTGGTTAATAAATGAAGAAGGAATATCAGAATTAAAAGATCACATACTCCCCTCCTCTCCCTAACAATAAAGAGGCATTGCTCAATGGATTATTAACTTCACAAAGAGAAGGCAATAAGACAGGTAAAAACAAAAACAAACAAAACGAACAAAATCTGATCAAGTTTGCTAGATCTAGCTACCAATTCACAAGGAAATAGGTAACAGGAACATATCTAGTTACACCAATGAGATGCAAACAGCAAAATATGGACTGAGGAACTCTATATGACAAAGACTGTTCGAGATCCGTGGTAGGTTCCTTCAACAGAACTGACAAAAGACTTTTTTTTTCCCAGTGAATAAACTGCAAGAAAAAAAGAGGAAACTAAAATGGAGAATTTATAGATTAAGAGATAAAATATTAGGAACTAATCACACCCCCCTACACACACAGAGACCCCAAAAAATCCAGATTTATAAAAAACTCTTACATATTTAAACTTCAGTCACCTTCAAACACTTTTTTTTTTTTTTTTGAGTCAGTCTCACCCTGTTGCCCAGCATGCCACACTCATGGCCTGCTCAGGGCCACTGCATGCTCATGGCCACCGCATCCTCTATCTGCTGGGTTCAGGCAATCCTTCAGCCTCAGTCATCCAAGAAGCTGGAACTACAGGCATGCAACATCACACCTGACTAATTTCTCTTGATTTGTTATAGAGATGAGGTCTCACCAAATTGACCAGGCTGATCAAACCTGGGGACTCAGGCAATCCTTTCACTTCAGCTTCCCAAAGTGCTGAGATTATAGGGCGTGAGTCACTGCGCCTGGCCTTCAAATACTCTTCATTTGATGCAATATACCTATCAAGACACTTTTTCTACTGCTCAAAACAGTTTTTGAACTCATCAATTTTGATGCCTTTTAGTGCTTCTGCTGTTTTTTGTTTCATGTCTTCCACAGCAGTGAAACGTTTATTTTTGAGGACTTTTTTCATCTGAGGAAACAAACAAAAAAGTTGCTTGGAGCCAGATTGGGTGAATAGGGAGGGTGGGACACAGGATCATGCTGTTTTTGGTAAAAAAATAAAAAATAAAAAAAATTGCCAGGCTCGGTGGCAAGTTTTGCCGCGCTTTGGGAGGCTGAGGTGAGTGGACTGCCTGAGCCCGTGGGTCTGAGACCCACCTGGCCAACTTGGCAAGACCTCATCTCTACAATAAATCAAAAAATATGCTGGGCGTGGTAGCGCGCCTGTAGTTCCAGCTACTTGGAAGGCTGAGGCGGAAGGATCGCCGGAGCCCAGCAGGCTGAGGCTGCAGTGGCCGGGAGTGTGCCACTGCACTTCAGTCTGGGCAACAGAGTGAGGACTCTGACTCAAAAAAAACCCAAACAAACCTGAACATTCAGTGCAGTGTAGGCAGGTATGCTCGTAAATCACCCATAATGAAATGGGCAAACATATTGAAAGAATCTCCAAGAAAAATCCACTGAAGCGGAATGCAGGCTCTCAGAACGCAACTGGTACACTGATGCCAACGGGGTGAACACTTGTTAAGTGAGGGAAACCTGTACTACAAGTGACCTACCCTCCAAGCAATAATTCCGGGGGTTTTTGGCCCCCCTTGTGTATGTACATATGCCTCATTTGAAACAAATGTCAGAAATAAATTTTGTAGAAACAAGATCTTGCTATGTTGCCTAGGCTAGTCTTGAACTCCTGGGCTCAAGCAATTCTCCCGCCTCAGCCTCCAAGTTTAAGAATTATAAGCAGAAGTCATGGAACTGGCCAAAAATTTACCTTTTTAATGTACTCAAAATCCAATGATTTTTAGCATATTCACAGGTACATGTAACCATCACAATTTTAGGATAATTTGAAAAAGAAACCCTATATACTTTAGCTATTAGCCCCCCACCCACCAACTTCCTGCCAGTCCCAAGCAATCACGAATCTATTTTCTGTCTCTATAAATTCCCCTATTCAAAACTTTCGTACAAATAGAATCAGGTAGCATGTAGACTTTTGGGGCTTGTTTCAATCACCTAGTATACTGTTGTAGTGTGTATCAGTGCTTAATTTTTATGGCTGGATAACATTCCCTTATGTGGATATACCACATTATTTTATTCTATTTTTTTTTTCACATTTTATTATCTACTGGTTGATGGACACCAAGGTTGTTTCCAGCATTTGGCTATTATGAATAATGCTGCTATAAACAACCATGTACAAGTTTTTGTGTTGACATATACTTTCAGTTTTGTTGGGTATATACATATATTATTGGGTCATATGGAAACTCAATGTTTAATTATTGACAGTTACCAGACTGTCTTCCAAAGCAGGCCCACCTTTATATTCCCACCAACAGAGTGAGGATTCTGATTTCTTCACATTCTCACCAATACTTGGTATTATCCAATTTTTTGATTCTAGCCATTATAGTGGATGTGAGGTAGTACTGTACTATAGTTTTGATTTGCATTTCCCTGGAAACTAATGATGTCAAACATTTTCATGTGTTTACTGGACATTTGCATATTTTCCTTGGAGAAATGTCGATTCAGATCCACTGTCCATTGGGTTGCCTTCTGGTTACTGAGTTTAAAGAGTTCTTTATATTTCCTAGATACAAACTGCTCACCAGATAAATAGCTTGTAAATATTTTCTCCCATTCTGTGGGGTGTCTTTTCTCTTGTCTGATGGTGTTCTTTGAAGTACAAGTTTTTAAATTTTTATGAAATTCAGTTTCTTCTGCTGTGCACGCCTTGAATGTCTTATCTAAAATCCCTTACCAAATACATCATGAGAATTTACCCATATGTTTTTTTCAAGGAATTTTAAAGTTATGTCTATTACATTTATGTCTTAAATCCATTTTCAGTTGCCTTTTGTATATGGTATAAGGTAACTCACCTCAGTCTCTTGCATGTGGCTATCCAGTTATCCTAGTATAACCTATTGAAAAGACTATTCTTTCTCCATTGAAAGACCATGGTATCCTTGTTGAAAATCAGTTGAACATAAATGCATGGGCCTAAATCTGGTCTCTCAATTCCATTCCATTGATTTATCTATCCTGTGTCAGTACCACAGTGCCTGGATTACTGTTCCTTTGTGATAAATTTTGACACTGAGAATTGAGTTCTCCTACTTTGTCCTTTTTCAGTACTGCCTAGGCTATTTTGGGTCCGCATGAATTTCAGAATCTCTATGAAGTCACAGCTGAGATTCTGAGAGGAATTATATTACACTTGCAGATTTGGAGAGTATGTCACCTTTACATTGTTGAATCTACTGATCCATGAACATGGGTATATTTCCATTTATTTAGACGAATTTTAGTTTCCAGCAATGTTTTATATTATAGCTCTAATAGTGATTAGTTATTAGTTCTAATTAGTTACTAGCCATTAGCACCAACAGCTTTTTAATGGATTCCTTACGATTTTCTATATATAGGTTGAATATCCCCTATCCAAAATACTTGGAAGTAGAAATATTTCATTAAAATTTTTTTTCACCGAGCCGGGCTCAGTGGCTCAGCCTGTAATCACGCGCCTTTGGGAGGCTGAGGTGAGTGGATTTCCTGAGCCCGCAGGTTCGAGACCCGCCTGGGCAGCAAGATCTCATCTCTACAATAAATCAAAAAATCAGCCGGGCGTGGTAGCGCATGCCTGTAATTCCAGCTACTTGGAAGGCTGAGGCGGAAGGATCGCCAGAGCCCAGCAGGTCGAGGCTGCGGTGGCCGGGAGCGGACACTGCACTCCAGTCTGGGCGACAGAGTGAGATTCCAACTCAAAAAAAAAAAGAAAATTTTTTTCATTTCAATAACTTTTGGGGATACAAACAGTTTTAGTCTAGGCTTCAAGTGTACCCACCTGTGCACACTGTACCCAATAAGTAATATTTTTGTCCCTTCACCTCTTCTGAGTTTCTAGTGTCCATTATACCATTCTCTCTGTCTTTGCATATCCTTAGTTTAGCTCACACTTATAAGTGAGAACATGTGGTGGGAACTAGAAATATTTCAAACTTTGGATTTCGGAATATTTGCATTATATTTACTTGAACATCCTTTTTTTTTGTTTTTTGTTTTTTTTTTGAGTTGGAGTCTCACTCTGTCACCCAGACTGGAGTGCAGTGGCCGCTCCCGGCCACCGCAGCCTCGACCTGCTGGGCTCCGGCGATCCTTCCGCCTCAGCCTTCCAAGTAGCTGGAACTAAAGGCGTGTGCTACCACACTTGGCTAGTTTTTATTTATTATAGAGATGAGGTCTCACCAAGTTGCCCAGGCAGGTCTTGAACCTGCGGGCTCAGGCAATCCACTCACCTCGGCCTCCCAAAGTGCTGGGATTACAGGCTGAGCCACCGAGCCCGGCCTACTTGACATCCTTAACGCAAAATACTCCAATAAACTTTTTCCTTTTTATCATGTCAGCACCTTTACAATATTTTGCATTTGGGAGCATTTCAAATGTAAAAATTTTGAATTTGGGATGCCCAAGCTGTATAAGATTATGCCATCTGCAAATAGTTTTCTCCTTCCTTTCCAATCTGGATGCCTCTTATTTCTACACCTTACCTAATTTCTCCAGCTAGAATTTCCAGTGTAATATTAAATATTTTAAATGGCAAGAGCACAGATATCCTTGCCTTGTCCCTGATTTTAGGGGGTATCCAGTCTTTCACTCTTAATTACGCTAGTTTTCAGTTTTTCATAGGTGCCCTTTTACAGGTTGGGGAAATTCCTCTCTATTCCTAGTTAGTTGAGCGTTACTATAACGGTTATAGCTTCCTAATGGAATGACCCTTTTATGATTATGAAACATCTCTAGTAACACTTTTCATTATAAAGTTTATTTGTTGGATATTAGTTAAACCATTCCACTTTTCCTGTGGTTGGTGTTTACGGACACAATTATTTTGATACTTTCACTTTCTATTTTTCTTTGAATTGAAATTATACCTCCTTTAGACAGCATATAGCTGGATGTTTTTATTAACCCAGTTTGACAACCTCTGCCTTTTTGATTGTCTAATCCATTCACAGAATGTTATTATTTGTATATTTAGAATTACACCTGTCATTCATGTCTCATGCCTTTTTGTCTCTCTATTCTTCATTTAGTGCTTATTTTGCATGAAGTGCATTTCTTTTTCTTTTTCTTTTTGATTTAGGGGTGTTTCTGTTGCCTAGACTGGAGTACAGTGGCATGATCACAACTCATCACAGCCTCAAACTCCTGGGCTAACGTAATCCTCCCACTTTGGTCTTGTGAGTAGCCAGGAGTAGAGGTGCACACTACCATGCTTGGTTAAATTTTATTTTCTTTTCGTAGAGATGAGGTCACATTGTGCTGCTCAGGTGGTTCTCAAATTCCTGGCCTCAAGTAATCCTCCCACCTCAGCCTTCCAAAGTGCTGCGATTACAGGTGTGAGCTACCATGTCTGGCCTAAGTGAATGTTTTTTAATGCAGCATTTTCATTTTTTAAAATGATTTTTTTCATTATACTTTTTGAGTTATATTTTCAGTAGTTGTTTAAGGGTTCACCAAATACATCTTATCAGAACCAGCTTCAAATTTATACTAGCTTATACTAGTTTCTAGCAATAAAAAAATTTCTTTTCATTCTATTCTCTTTCTCCGTTGTAGTATATTGTTATACATGTCTACTAGTATACAAACACAACACATCATTATAATTACTACTTTTTCATTAGTAGTCATTTCCTTAGCCCAATACAGCTTTCCTCCACTAATTTTTTTGCTGTGGTATTATTGGTGAATATACTACACATTTATTTCTATGTTATAGGATCAACATTATATTATATATGCATGTATACATATAAAATAGCTTGCTTTTTAACAAAGTCATGGCAAGAATATTTATTCTTTTTTGTATAGTTACATAACCTCCTTTTCTGGTACTCCTTTATTTGCATTCAAATGACCGGCTAGGACCACTTGCTTTCAGCCTGAATAAATTTCATTAGTGCTTTCTTGTAAAGTGCATCTGCTAACAACAAATTATCTGTTTTTATTAATCTGGGAAAGTCTTTATTTTGTCTTCAATTTAAAAAAATACTTTGTTGGAGATAAGATTTTTGGTTGACAGTTCCAGTCCCCCCCACTTTGGGCGCTGTAAATGTTATCCCACTGTCTTTCAGCCTCTATTGCTTCTGATAAGTCAGCTGTTAATCTTATCACAGTTCCCTCTCAAGTGAGTTATTTTTCTCCTACTGCTTTCAAGATTTTCTACTTTCGACTTTGAACAGTTTTACTGCAATTTGTCTGTAGATCCTTGCATTTTTCTTTGAAATTTGTTGAGCTTCCTAAATGTGCAAACTAGATTTTCAAGAAATATACATGCTCTAACTCACAGGGATTACATGCCAATAAACCCACCATTAGCTTTACATATAAAAGTCAAAAATGTATTTAATATACTGAACTAATCAAACATCATAGCTTAATCTAACTGAAACATGGTCAGAACACTTATCTTGTTTTACAGTTAGTCAAAACTACCTAACACAAAGTTTATTTTTAAATAAAGTTGAATATCTATATTATTTATTGAAACTACTGAAAGTGAAAAACAGAATATGAGTACTCAAAGTATGGTTTCTAACAAGCGCATATTGCTTTCACGTTATCATAAAGTAAACATTGTAAGATAATTAATCTGTAGAAGCTTTGTGTTATCATTTATTTTAGTATTTTTTTCTACTGCTGTCCTTTCCTTGTATTCTCATTACTCAAAAGCACATAATGGTATGTGGGATAGTGTCCCACATTTTTCTGAGGTTCTGCTCATTACTTTTTAAAATTTTTATCTCCATTCTTCAGTTTACATAATTTCTATTGATTTATGTTCAAAATTCACTAAATCCTTTTCCAGTTCAAATCTACTCTGAGCACTGCTAGTGAATTTTTGGTAATTTTATTTTTCAAATCCAGAATTTTCATTTAGTTCCCTTGTAATGTCTACATCCTTATTCTCTCTTTTATGCAAAACTGTCATTATACCTTTTTTTACTTTTTTAAGCATGGGTTTTCTAATTCCATGAACACACTTACAATGTCAGTTTTCAAGTCTTTTTGTTAAATCTGACATCTCTCAAGGCAGTTATATAGTTCATGTTTTCCTGGTGAATGGGTCACCTTTGTTGGAAACTGGACATTTTTAGAATATTGTAGTAACTCTGGTTACTGTCCCTTTTCTAAGGCTCTAATGCTGGGGATACCTACAATGGCAAGTTACTCTCTGACACCCGTGCTGTAGGAGCTAAGTAGTTGGTGGAAGGGGGACAGCAGCCTGAGGACCCCTAGGCTTAATGATCCTGGCATGGAATTATTGCTTCATGAGTCAGTGCAAGGATAATTTATGCCCCAATATTCTTAGGGTGCCAAGCCCAGGGTAGAAACTTCATTGCATTAGTGGAGAATGGGTGAAGAAAGGGAGGCCCTACTTCTTAAACCACAGTTATAATATATGTAAATGGTTTAAACATATCACAGAGACAGAGTAAAGAGAAAACAAGAGAGAAAACCATGATCTAAGTATATCATGTCTATAAGAAACTCAATTCAAACATATCTTAGGGCCAGATGTGGTGGCTCAAGCCTGTAATCCTAGCAATTTGGGAGGCCAAGGTGAGAGGATTACCTGAGACCAGGGATTCAAGACCAGCCTGAGCAACATGGTGCAACTTCATCTCTACAATAAAAATTAAAAAATTAGCTGGGCGTGGTGCCTTGTGCCTATAGTTCCAGCTACTTGGAAGGCTGAGGTGGAAGGATCACGTAAGCCCAGGCTGAGGTTGCAGTGGCCATGAGCATGCTACTGCACTCCAGCCTGGGCAACAGAGTGAGACTACCATTCAAAAAACAAAAAGATTCACAAACAAAATAAAACCAAAGCAAGTAGAAGAAAGGAATTAAAAAAGAGAAGAAATCAATGAAATTGGAAACAGAAAAAAAAAAAAAAATCCCAAAGGTCTGTTCTGTAAAAAGATTAGCAAAATTGATGAAAGCTCTAGCAAGACTGACAAAGAAAAACAAATTATTGATATCATGAACAAAAGAGGCAATATCACTACAGATACCAAAAAAAGATAAGGGAATAATACTAACAACCATACATTCCACAACAGATAATAGATAACAGACAAACTTCTGAAAAAACACACACTATCAAAATTCAACCAAGATGAAATAGAAAATCTGAATAATCATCTATTACAGAAACTGAATTCATAATTAAATCCTTCTAAACAAGAAATCTCCAGACCCAGATGATTTCACTGAAGAATGCTACCAAACACTTAAAGAAGAACATAAATTGTATACAATTTCTTCAAGAAAACAAAAGGAATAATTCCCAACTCATTTTATGAAGCCAGCAAACACCAAAACTAGACAAAGATAGTACCAAAAAAAAGTAAATGACAGACCAATATTTCTTTCTTTGTGAACACAGAAGATCCTCGGCAAAATATTAGCAATTAAAATCTAGCAAACGAACCGGGCTCGGTGGCTCAGCCTGTAATCCCGCACCTTTGGGAGGTTGAGGTGAATGGACTGCCTGAGCCCGCGGGTGACAGAGTGAGATTCCAACTCAAAAAAAAAAAAAAAAAAAAATTAAAAATTCAGTTCCTCTGTTGCTCTTGCCACATTTCAGTCAGTATATTAAAAAGCAGTTTTATTGTATTTTATCATCAATTTATTTTTTAAAAGTCCTCCAAGCTGGGCTCGGTGGCTCAGCCTGTAATCTGCGCCTTGGGAGGCTGAGGTGAGTGGATTGCCTGAGCCCGCGGGTTTGAGACCTGCCTGGGCAACTTGGCGAGACTTCATCTCTACAATAAATCAAAAA
>NW_007247249.1:702267-712403 GCF_000164805.1 Carlito syrichta | reverse complement strand
GCCACTGCACTCCAGTCTAGGTGCCAGAGTGAGACTCCAACTCAAAAAAAAAAAAAAGTCCTCCAAAACTCTATTCAATTTAGTCAAAGAGTCTGAGGTTCAGTGAGCTATGATTGTGCCACTGCACCCCAGCCTGTGAGACCCTGTGTCTGAAAAGAAACAAAAAACAAACTATTATAAATTAAAGCCTAAATCACTTAAGTTATTTAATAAGCAGCATGGATAAAATAAAATCGAAGTCACTGTAACTGAAGTAATTGTAATCACAAACACTTCAATAATGTATAACTGCCACGCTATTAATGGTTCTTTACAAGAGGATGTGGCAATAAAACTACAGAAGTCCAATTCCTGAAGCTCTTATTTTACTTCACAGCTGACCAAGAAAGAGTAATCACAAAACCTCTGCTAAGATCTTTGAGGACCCTGAACTAAAGTTGGTTAAAACTTCAGATGGCAGCTTTGGAAGTCACCAGTCCTTATAGATACAAACCATGGAAAAAGTTCTGTTTTTTTATACTCAATATTATATTAAGCATCTCCAGACTCTGGAGCTGGTGACATTCATTCTCTTATACTGTAACTATTACTACTCATGGCTTCGGTGTTAGATTAGATTAGACTTAAAAATACAAAGGATGGATTGAAAAAGAGGCAATATTTTTCCTATTAAATGGGAAAAAATATGCAGAAACAGAATGAAGGAATTTGAATTTCAGAGTTTAAAAGGATAACAGATTATTTTATAGTTCAGGAAAGAAGTTTAGTTCAGCAATTGTTCATCAGGTGCCAGATACTCGTGCTAAAGCCCCAAAGGTTGATGAATATAGTAACTTAATGTCAAAACTGGGAGTAGAGCACAGATTACTTGGTTTTTAGAGTCCACTGCTTTGTACAAAAATCAGTTAAAAACAGAACTAGGGGCCAGTCTCTTTAAATTATAAAAATTTTAATGATTTGATATAAGTGTAAAAATAATTGTTATTAGAATAAAAATCTTAGTGCTTCCAAAGCTCATTCAATTTGCTCAAATCAATATATCAACTATTCTAAAAATATCAAATTGCTTATTCAACTAAATAAAAAAGATTGCTGAGGAATTTTAAAAAAACAAAAAAGGAGCCAGGCTCAGTGGCTCAACCTGTAATTCCGTGCCTTTGGGAGGCTGAGGTGAGTGGATTGCCTGAGCCTGCAGGTTCGAGACCCGCCTGGGCAGTGAGACCTCATCTCTACAATAAATAAAAAAAAAAAAATCAGCCAGGCGTAGTAGTGCATGCCTGTAATTCCGGCTACTTGGAAGGCTGAGGCGGAAGGATCGCCGGAGCCCAGCAGGTCGAGGCTGCGGTGGCCGGGAGCGGCCACTGCACTCCAGTCTGGGCGACAGAGTGAGACTCCAACTCAAAAAAAACCAAAAAACAAAAAAAACAAAAAAGGAAGAAATTACTGTTGAGCTAGACTATTAAAAGCAGAGTCTTGTAGTTCTAGCTACTTGGAAGGGTAGGGTACAAAGACTGCCCGAGCCCAGCAGGTCCAGGGTGCGGTGGTTGTGAGCTTGTCACTGTACTTCATCCTGGGTGACAGAGTGAGACTCCGACTAAAAAAAAAAAAAGAAAAGAAAAGAAAAAGCTGAGTCTTAGGCTGAGTACAGTAGCGCATGTCTGTAATCCCAGTATTTTGGGAGGTGAGGTGAGAGGATCACTAGAAGCCAAGTCAACATAAGACCTCTTTTCTAACCCCCCACCCCCCAAAAAGGCTGAGTAGTTGTAGCATTTTGCTGCCAAACAATTTAAAGAGAAAAATGTGACAAATAGTAGCCTATTCTAAGTATCTGAATATCCCAGGAAAATATGTATTTATATTTTTCAGTCTGTAATATTTTTTAAAATCTATAATAAAAAGTATTTTTAAAATATCTATTAATTTGAATTTACTAAAAACTTGCTACCTCAACTCTTCCCAGTAAAGTATATCTCATATGATTACTACTCCTCAATTACTGTTAAGGTTTGTAATTCTAGATCTGTCATAGACATTCTTAGTATCCCTGTCTCTTTGAACTACAGAAGATCACTGTAAAGATAAATATATTTGAATCTTTTGACACATTACTACTATGCATTAATTATAAAATTATAGTCTTTTCATATTACACCAAACTCAGTAACTTCATGTATAATTAAGCTTTATTCAAGTATTTCACATTCAATTAAATTATCAATGAATATGCTAATATTGCCTAGAGACAGCATATACCCTAGGTAGAGCAACAGCTTTTTAGTTTACACAGACCTGGATTTTCTTTTTTTAATAAAATCTTGCTTTTATTCATTTTAAGGAATTTCTAAATTTCCACCTTGATTTCATTGTTGACCCAAACATCATTCAGAGGCAGGTTGTTAAGCTTCCAGGTTTTTCAGAAGACAGACCCCTCTCGTCGTCCAGCTCAGGAGTGGGATCCTCCCGGTACCCTCCCGTCATCCCGCACAATCTGGGGACGCGGGGCTGTGGGCGTAAAGCGGCCTAGAGAGGGATCAGGGAGGGAGGGAAGAGTCGCGCAGGGACTTGATAGGATGCGGGATCCCAGTTGCCGGACCCGACTCACCCTAGCACCAGAGTGGGCCACAAACCCAGTTGCGGGGGCGGGGAACGCGGGTCCAGATTCCGGGGATGCCAGGAGGCTGGTTCTGCCGGTGTCGCCACCCCTCCTCCTCCTGGAAACATATGCTCCGCAGTCACCATTTCCCGCTTCCGGGTGACCCGGGTTCTCCCAAGGGTCTCCAGCCTTGAGTGCATGGGCTCCAGACCACATTAAGATACCTGAAACCGCCCTCTCAGACCTGGATCTTAATCCGGGTTGCTATCGTTTAAGTAGCTAAATGACCTTAAATAAGTGAGCTTTCTGAGGATTATTATATAGATTAAATGAGATGAGCATATGTAAATATTCTATCACACACTGTATATATACAAGAGTATGGTGCAGCACTGATTAACAGATGAGCTAACCTTATTGATAGATCTGACTCTTATTACTTCCAATTGAATTAATATTAAATCGCAACAACATCCTTCTGAATTTTAATTCTGGGCTTGTAATAACCAGCTATAGTGTTAGTACAATTCCATCTGAATGTTAGTCACCTTTTAAATTCAGTATCTGAAAATGAACTCAAACTATCTCTTCTCAACCAACATACCACTGCAGAATTTCTTATTCTGTTAATTACGGATGCCTTCAATTGCCCAGCCACCCACAGCTTAAAATCTAGTACTCATGTTTTTTTCTCCATCCCCCACCTCTCACCAATACCTGGAAAGCATCTCTAGGTGCTCTTCCTTCACAGTCAAATCTGTAAGAATTACAAATACTGCCTATTTATAAGTGATTATGGATAAACCAAAGTCACTTTCCAGATCAAGAGTGTTAACGATGCCCACTACCAAAAGTTGACAGTTACGGTCTTGTATGAGATATTTATGAATATTATTAAATCCAGCATGTTCATAAGCACAAAAACAATAAGAATGCTGACAGTGCTAATAAACAGGTTAACCAACTATAGCAGAAATAAAATGCAGAGATAAACATATTAGCAGAGATAAATACATTAATAAAGAATGAGAGGGGGGAAAAAAAGAATGAGAAAGCATGCCACCTCTGAGTGGGATAAATAATGAATAGTATGAAGGACTGTAAAATACCCACAACAAGTTCTGCAACATACGAAGATGCCGTATGTATATAATCATTGATAAGAGAAATGGGAAAATGACTGGAGAAATAGAAAAATTTTAGAGTATATAGTTAGAGTGGCATCAACAATAGACAGCAGGCCATTGCCTTGCTAGACTCTGCTGTGGCCATATGCTCTCTGAGCTACGGCTATCACCATGCTTCCCGGCTTTGGCCCCCTCCCCTACCTTGGGGAGGTGAATCTCCTCTTTCTTTTTTCTTGCTCTCTCTAATTTACTTTTAAATAAACTATATTCTTTAATTTAAAAAAATAAGCAGCAGATCTCAAATTTTTTAATCTCAGATCCCTTCACAGTCTAAATTTATTGAGAACCTCAAGGAGTTTTTTTTGTTGTTTTTTTTCAGTTGGAGTCTTACTCTGTCACCCAGACTGGAGTGCAGTGGCCGCTCCCGGCCACTGCAGCCTCCACCTGCTGGGCTCCGGCAATCCTTCCACCTCAGCCTTCCAAGTAGCTGGAACTATAGGCGTACGCTACCACGCCCAGCTAATTTTTGATTTATTGTAGAGATGAGGTCTCGTCAAGTTGCCCAGGCGGGTCAAGGAGTTTTTAATTATGTGAATTATATCTTCAAATATTTACCATATTAGAAATTAAAACTTAGAAATTTTAAAAAATAAGTATTGATTCATTAAAAAATAACAACACACTTTTCAAAAAACAACATTTTCTCAGACTACCCCAAAGAAGAAAAAGAAGAGCAATATTGGCTTTTGCACATCTCTTAAAAGCTGGTATATTAGAAATCAGCTGGATTCTCACATCTGCATTTAATCTGTTGCAATACCACATTTCCAGTAGCCTCTGAAAAACTCCACTGCATATTTGAGAGAGTACAAGAATGAAAATGAGCCGGGCTTGGTGGCTCAGCCTGTAATCCCAGCGCTTTGGGAGGCTGAAGTGAATGGATTGCTTGAGCTGGCGGGTTTGAGACCCACCTGGGCAACTTGGCAAGACCTCATCTCTACAATAAATCAAAAAATCAGCCGGGCATGGTAGCGCGTGCCTGTAGTTCTGGTTACTCGGAAGGCTGAGGTGGAAGGATCGCCAGAGCCCAGCAGGTCGAGGCTGCGGTGGCCGGGAGCGGCCACTGCACTCCAGTATGTGCGACGGAGTGAGACTCCCAACTCAAAAAAAAAAATAAAAAAAGAATGAAAATGCCAAGCCGGACTCGGTGGCTCAGCCTGTAATCGCGTGCCTTTGGGAGGCTGAGGTAAGTGGATTGCCTGAGCCCGTGGGTTGGAGACCCGCCTAGGCAGCGAGACCTCATCTCTAAAATAAATCAAAAAATCAGCCGGGCGTGGTAGCACATGCCTGTAATTCCAGCTACTTGGAAGGCTGAGGTGGAAGGATCGCCGGATCCCAGCGAGTGGAGGTTGCGGTGGCCGGGAGCGGCCACTACACTCCAGTCTGGGTGACAGAGTGAGACTCGAGACTCTAACTCAAAAAAAAAAAGAATGGGTGGTATGTTTGTGTATTTGGGGAAAGGGTAACTATACCTCAACAAATGTGCAACATAGATATAAAATATCTATTAACGTAAAAGCTGGTGGCTAAAAAAATGTTTATCTGGCCAAGAAAAACAGAACCTACTGCAGAGCTAAGGAGTTTGGTTCTCCAAGCAGATTTCTTAAAGAAAGAAAGAAGGAAAGGCACACAAAAAAGCCAACTAGGGGTTTTCATCCCTGGATTTAGGTTAGAACTGTGGGAACATTTTGTAACCACAGGAAAATAAGCCTAAGGATGGCAAAGCAAAAAGTTGAGAAGAACTTAGGTCCTTGCTCAATTAACCAACTCCAAGGCTGTTTTGCTTTTATTTGAAATAAATGCCCTTACTGTTTAAGCCACTTGATTCAAGGTTCTCTGACAACACAAAATGAATATCCTCATAGAGATATGTCCTGTAGGTACTTCAACAGGTCCAAATGAATTATCATCTCTCACAAATGTATTCTTTAACTCCAAAAAGCAAAAATCCTCAAATGTCCATATTCTAATCCCTTGAATTTGTGAACAGTAACTTATGGCAAAGACTCTGCAGATGTCACTAAGTATTTTGAAATGAGACTATTCTGGATTACCCAGGTGGGCCCTAAAACAGTCAGAAGTATCCTAGTAAGAGGGAGGCAGACAAAAACACACAGAGGAGATGTCTGATGGAGTGGCATGGCACTCCCTCAGCCTGCGTGTTGGAGTAATTAAGAATGTGGTCACAAAATGAATGTCTACAGCCTAAACAGGCTGGAAGAGGCAAAGAACGTTTTTTTTCTTCTAGGGCCCTTAGAGGAAGGGAGTACTCGCCAACACCTTGACTTAAACCCTGCAACCCCAATTTCAAATGTCTGGCCTCCAGAACTGAGAGAATAAAGTTATTGGTTTAAGTTATCCAATGTGTGATAATTACAACAGTTGCAGAAAACGAATATAACTTTTTTCCATTTTTCTCCCAACACAGAACTATTTACAACCTATTCTTTCCTGTCTCCACTGCCACTGCCTTGAATTACTTAAACAACACCCTGACTGGTCTGTCTTTAGTCTCACCAACATTCCATTATTAAAATTTTCTCTAAAATAGAATCATCTGAGTCCAGATACTTACTAGCTTATGCCTTGGTTACCATGCTGAACAACTACTGACAGCACTTGGTACTTTTCAGTACTTTCATATATGTTGTAACATCTGACATGGATTTATTTCAATATATAAAACCTTTGAGATAAGGCACAACTATTATCTCCCACTATATTGGCAATAAAATTGAGGCACAGAGAATAAATTACTTGTTACAGGGCTAGTAATAGCAACTTATATCTGATGTTAAACTTTCTCATGATATATTTTATATTCTCTCAATACTGTTATGTTTTTAGATGCTTTAGGCTGCTCTCTCTCCCTTTCTACTCTCCAGTATGAACTCTTTGCTCTAAATTGATTTTGATTCATCATTCTCCAAGTATATCATACATACATTTCTACTTCCCTAGCTCTGGTACCTTTTTGGAATTTCCCCCTTACTAATCTCGACAGATAAAATTCTACTCTGCTCTTCTCTCCCTCCACTCTAGATGTCAACAAAGCCTTCCATTTGTATGTCACTTTCAGATGATGTGCTTGCAAATACATTCTTTGGATTTTAAAGCCTTATGTGCTGTATTAGAAAATGAAAAATCAGAGAAAACAAAGATCAGAGACAATAAAAGGCCTGACAGGGACTCAAACTCAGGACCTCTGACTTTAATTAAATCTTGGCATTTTATTATTAAACCATGCTGTCTTTCCCTCCACTAAACTCCTGTAATAGTTCTTTCAGGACCCACTGATCCAGCATGTGATATAATACCAATTTAGGTTTATCAGGGTATATGCCCTCTCTCTCCAAGGATTATTCCAATATATTTATAGAGTCAATCATACCTGTGCTCCCAGTATAGATTCTTTAAAAATCATTTTGAGTGCTTTACTGAGATACAGTATATGTATAATAAATGGCAAACGTTTAAATTGCACAATTTGATAGGTTATGATATACATGAGATCATCACAATCAAGATAAGGGATATTTCTGTGATCCCTATAGGTTTCTTTGAGCCTCTTTGCAATCCCTCCTTTCTGCCCCTTCCTGGGAATTATCAATTTTCTCTTCATTTTACTAGGTGCATTTTCTAGAATTTTATATAAGTAGACTCATACAGTAAGTAGTACTTGTTTATTTATCTGACTTCTTTCATTGGATATTATTTTGAGATTCATTCATGTTGTTGAATCCAAGAATTTTTGTTCCTTTTAACTGCTGAGTACTATTCCATCACATGGATATACCATAATCTGTTAGTCATTTAACTCTTGATAGACTTTTGAACTGTTTATAGTTTAAGGCTATTACAAATAAAGCTTCTATGCATATTTGTGTACAAGTTTTTGTGTGAACAAACCAGCCATTTGTTTCCACACCATTTAGATACTGTTATACCATTACTAATAACACTGCTTATTAAACTGCAGTGATTCCATAAAAGAATCACCACTCAGCCGGGCTCGGTAGCTCAGCCTGTAATCCCGCGCCTTTGGGAGGCTGAGGTGAGTGGACTGCCTGAGCCCGCGGGTTCGAAACCCACCTGGGCAGTGAGACCTCATCTCTACAATAGATCAAAAAATCATCCAGGCATGGTAGCGCATGCCTGTAATTCCGGCTACTTGGAAGGCTGAGGAGGAAGGATTGCCGGAGCCCAGCAGGTCGAGGCTGCGGTGGCCGGGAGCGGCCACTGCACTCCAGTCTGGGCGACAGAGTGAGGCTCCAACTCAAAAAAAAAAAAAAAAAAAAAAAATGCTTTTCACTATTATTTTCTTAAGAATCAGTTTTTTCTTTATAAATATGGCAGTATCTCATACTTTACATTTTGTTCTAAATTTGTCATTCTGTTGTCAACCTGAGTAAAAGCAAACATCTGTACTTTTCTATGAAAGGAACAAAGTTTTTAAAAATGGATTCATATGAGAACTCATATTTGATAACATGCTTTTTCTTTCTCTGAATACTAATCAAAGTATATGCAATCTTTTGCAATGGTTTATTTCCCAGGGGCCTTCTTCTAAGTGATTATTAAGTTTTCAGGAAGAATTTCAAATGGATTACTTTGAGTTTAAAAAAATCATTTAACTTTTTTTTTTTTTTTGAGTTAGGGTCTCTTCCTCTGTCATCCAGTGGCGTGATCAGTGTACTGCGGCCTGGACCTCCTAGGCTAAAGCAACTCTCCCACCTCAGACTTCTGAGTAGCTAGGACCACAGGCGTGTGCCACCATGCCTGGCTAATTTATTTATATTTTTTGTTGAGAAGGGGGGTCTCACTTTGTAGCCCAGGCTGGTCTCGAACTTCTGCACTCAAAGCAATCCTCTCACCTCGGGCTTTATTTAACTTCTTTTTTTTCTGAGTTGGAGTTTCCGTTGCCCAGGCTGGAGTGCAGTGGCATACACACTCACGGCCACCCCAGCGTTGACCTGCTGGGCTCCAGAGATCCTTCTGCCTCAGCCTTCCAAGTAGCTTCCACGACAGACGTGTGCTACCACACCCAGCTAATTTTTTATTTATTGTAGAGATGAGGTCTCACCAAGTTGCCCAGGCTGGTCTCGAACCTGCGGGCTCAGGCAATCCACTCGCCTCAGCCTTCCAAACTGTTGGGATTACAGGCTGAGCCAACAAGCCCAGTCTTATTTAACTTCTGTAACTAGTCGTTCTTTAAATCAAATAATGATTCCAATCATTTTACTACATAAATAAGTCCTTTCTAGTTTAGTTTCTAAAGAGACTGAGACATACACAAAGTTAATCAATAAGTCAATTAAACCAGTAACATTAAACTATATAATTTCCTCTTGTTAATGGTAGTTACCACCAAGTCATGCTGATTGTTAATTTCTACACAAAGAGAAGATAAAATAATATGTATTGAGTAACTCCCACCAAGGGTCACTATCTCACTCTGTACTCACAAACTCTGGGAAAAGGATTTTTAAAAATCCAGATATAAATGAGGAAATAGAAAGTCAACTTAACTTGTCCACAGTCCTATAAATAAGTAACAAAACCAGGATTTGAACAGAGTTCTGACTAAAAAATTCAGTTCCCAGTCCCTTTTCCATACTCCATCACGTCGCCATTCATAAGAATTAATCACAGTACTGAGGAGGCAGGATTGTTTGAGCCCGGAAGTTTAAGACCAACCTGGGCAACACAGAGAGACCTCATCTCCACAAAACAAATCAAAAAATTAACCTGGCATGGTGGTGCAGGCCTGTAGTCCCAGCTACTCAAGAGGCCAAGTTAGAGGGAATCACCTGAGCCTAGGAGAGATCAAGGCTGCAGTAAGACATGCCTGTGCCACTGTAATACAGCCTGGGGGATGCAGCTAAAGTAGAATACATAGCTATACATACATACATACATATATATATATAATATATATGATAAAAGGTCTAAATATCAATGGCCTACCACTTCACACCCATTAGAATGGCTATTATGAAAAAACAAAAAGAATCAAGTCTTGGCAAGGATGTGGATAAACTGGAACCCTTGTGCACTGTATAGGAATGTAAAATGGTATAGCCATTAAGGAAAACAAATAGTTCCTCAAAAAATAAAAAGCAGGGCCGGGCTTGTTGGCTCAGCCTGTAATCCTGCACTTTGGGAGGCCGAGGTGAGTGAATTGCCTGAGTCCGCAAGTTCGAGACCTACCTGGGCAACTTGGCGAGATCTCATCTCTACAATAAATCAAAAAAAAAAAAAAAAAATTAGCCAGTGTGGTAGCGCGTGCCTGTAGTTCCAGCTACTTGGAAGGATTGCCAGAGCCCAGCAGGTCGAGGCTGCGGTGGCCGGGAGCG
>NW_007247249.1:701346-702247 GCF_000164805.1 Carlito syrichta | reverse complement strand
TCTAATCCCACGCCTTGGGAGGCTGAGGTGAGTGGATTGCCTGAGCCCATGGGTTCGACACCTGCCTGGGCAACTTGGTGAAACCTCAACTCTACAATAAATCAAAACATTAGCCGGGTGTGGTAGCGTGTGCCTGTAGTTCCAGCTACTTGGAAGACTGAGGTGGAAAGATCGCCGGAGCCCCAGCAGGTCAAGGCTGTGGTGGCCAGGAGTGGCCACTGCACTCCAGTCTGGGCGACAGAGTGGGACTCCAACTCAAAAAAAAAAAAAAAAAAAATGAAAGCAGTGACAAAAATCGGTATTAGTACATTCACATTCAAAGCAGCATTATTCATAATAGCCAAAAGGTAGCAGCAACTCAAATGTCTGTGACAGATTTAGATAATCTGAATGGATAAATGAAATGTGGCATATACTGCAATGAAATATTACTTAGTCTTAAAAAGGAAATTCTGATGTGTGCTACAACATAAATGAACCTTAGAGATATTATGCAAGTGAAATAAACTAGTTACAAAAGGACAAATATTGTATGATTCCAATTATAGAACGTACTTAGAATAGTCAAATTCACAGACAGAAGTGTTGCCAGTATGTGTATGGAGACAGGAATGTTCTTGTTTGATGGGTACAGAGTTACAGTTTTGAGAGACTAAAAGAATTCTGGAAATGGGTGATGGTGATGTTTACATAACAATGGAAATGTACTTAATGCCACTGAACAGTACACTTAAAAATGGTTATGGTAAATTTTGTTATGTGTTTAAGCAATTAAAAAGAAAAAAAAAAATCAATGGCTTGAGGCTTCTATCTTTTTTTATTTTTTGAGTTGGAGTCTCATTGTCACCCACACTGGAGTGCAGTGGCCGCTCCTGGCCACCGCAGCCTCGACCTGCTGGGC
>NW_007247249.1:695122-701040 GCF_000164805.1 Carlito syrichta | reverse complement strand
ATCCCGCGCCTTTGGGAGGCTGAGGTGAGTGGATTGCCTGAGCCCGCGGGTTCGAGACCCGCCTGGGCAGCGAGACCTCATCTCTACAATAAATCAAAAAATCAGCCGGGCGTGGTAGCGCATGCCTGTAATTCCGGCTACTTGGAAGGCTGAGGCGGAAGGATCGCCGGAGCCCAGCAGGTCGAGGCTGCGGTGGCCGGGAGCGGCCACTGCACTCCAGTCTGGGCCACAGAGTGAGACTCCGACTCAAAAAAAAAAAAAAAGATGCTAGAAAAATAAATAAAGCATAGACATAAATAAAAAGACAAGCCACAGAAAAAAGTAGAGCCAAAAGTTGATTCTCTGAAAAAATAAGGAAAACTGATAAAGCTTTAAGCTAGATGGATTAAGGGGAAAAATGAGGGTGGGGGCTGCAAAGGGCAAACCTGGGAAAGAGATATGAAATAATCAGGATGGTAGCGTATTTCAGAAACCAAGGGTGTAGGGTATTTCAAAGAGTGGTGATAGTGTCAAACGCTGCTGATTGGTCAAATAAAATATAAACAAACCAAAGTCTATTTGATTTAGCCACAAAGGAGTCACTGACGACCTTATAATAGCATAAAAGGGAGAAGTAGAAGAGTTAGATGCAAGACTACTATAAACAAAGACAAACACACAGAAATGAGGACGTGAAAACTGTCAGTACAGGCAATTCAATGTGAAGTAGTTTTGTTCTAAAGACACAGCAAGGGGGTTAAGATGGATGGAAATAAGGGGTCAGGAGAAAACAGTGATTTTTTATAGAACGGAGAAACTATAAAATTGTTTTTTTTTCCCTCCCTAGAGATATATTTTTAATGGTAAACTATGAGAATGTTTTGATTATTGTTGGAAAAGATACAGGGAAGTGGAAAAAGTTAAGAA
This sequence comes from Carlito syrichta, assembly GCF_000164805.1. Lineage (NCBI taxonomy): Eukaryota > Metazoa > Chordata > Mammalia > Primates > Tarsiidae > Carlito > Carlito syrichta. Next base: position 700,134 of record NW_007247249.1, on the reverse strand, counting down.
TAAAGGAAACAAGTGATAATAGATGATATCCTAAAGAGGTAAGCTGAGGAGATCCAGCAATAGGTTGGGGAAGCTGGGAGGAAAGGAAGGGTAGAGTTATGGTTAGGTTTATTGGTGGGATGGTGAGAAGTAGAGTTCTTATCTGGCTTTAGCTGTATTTCTCTTTCAAGTTGTAAGTAGAGGTAGACTGCTGAAGGGGTGGAGATGGAGAATTTTAAGAAAAATGAAATATAAAATGCGTGAAAAAAACCAAGTATACCTAGGAGGCACTGAAGATCCAATTGCTTTGAACCATTTCTTAATAAAAGTAATAATAATAATCATTAGTTTCTAGTTAAAACTTACACAGTACTCAGTATGTGCCAGGCACTGTTCTAAGTACTTCTTATATATTAAATAACTTTTTTTTTTTTGAGTTGGAATCTCACTTTGTCACTCAGACTGGAGTGCAGTGGCCACTCCTGGCCACCACAGCCTCAACCTGCTTATTTTTTACACACTCTTTTGAGATAGATATCATCTGGTTTCTTCATTTTACCAGTGAGGGAAATGAAGGATAGGAAGTTAAGGAACTAGCCCAAGGCCATAAAAGCAACAAAGTCAGCCAGGCTCGTTGGCTCAGCCTATAATCCCGCACTTGGGAGGCTGAGGTGAGTGGAATGCCTGAGCCCGCGGGTTTGAGACCCGCCTGGGCAACTTGGCGAGACCTCATCTCTATAATAAAATCAAAACATTTGCCAGGCGACGGAGCACCCGCCTGTAGTTCCAGTTACTTGGAAGGCTGAGGCAGAAGGACCGCCAGAGCCCAGCAGGTTGAGGCTGCGGTGGCCGGGAGCGTGCCACTGCACTCCAGTCTGGGCAACAAAGTGAGACTCCAACTCAAAAAAAAAAAAAAAAAAAAAGTAACAAATTCAAGATTTGAAGCCAGGTAGCATGCTAAGAGTTTATGCTCCTTATACTACACTATACTGTTTCTCAAAGTAAAACTAGTTGAGCAAAGTAGAAAGAAATAAGGAAGAAACAATACAAGGTGGGTCAAAAAACAAAGAGAGGCAGCGATTCTTATAAATAAAAACAATTCTCTTATAAGTATCATTTGTATAGTTTTATATAGCATGTAAAATGCACCAAAGATAAAAGAAACTGTCCTCATACAGTAATGGAAAGCTACAAAAAGGTAATGAGTAGCAGGAGGATCCAAAGCAGAAAGGAAGAAAAGCAAAGTGCCAAAGAAAAAGTAAAACGCAGTCACATACCACATAATCTTTCCCTCAACGATGGAGCGCATATATATATGATGGTGGTCACATATTATACCACCATATTTTCGCTATACCTTTTCTAAGTTTAGATGTGTTTGGATACATAAATACCACTGTGTTACTGTTGCATACAGTATTCATACAGTAACATGCTGTACAGTTTTGTAGCCTAAACAAAATGTAAAAAGGGGGAAAAGTTACCAGTGGAAGAACACACACACCAGTAAACACCAGTAAAAGAGAAAAATGAAACAGAAGCAAAACAAGCACATCTAAGTCTCTGAAAAGTTATTTTTGTTTTTGTTTTTTGAGTTGGAGTCTTACTCTGTTGACCAGACTGGAGTGCGGTGGCACGCTCCCAGCCACCGCAGCCTCAACCTGCTGGGATAGGGAGTTCCTTCCGCCTCAGCCTTCCAAGTAGCTAGAATTATAGGCATGTGCTACCATGCCCGGCTAATTTTTTGATTTATTGTACAGATGAGGTCTCGCCAAGTTGCCCAGGCGGGTCTTGAACCCACGGGCTCAGGCAATCTACTCACCTCAGTCTCCCAAACTGCGGGATTACAGGCTGAGCTACAGAGCCCAGCTTGAAAAGTTATTTTCATGAGAAAATTTTCTTACAGAATATTCTTTATTTTCTTATGAAAGAGCACAAACAAATGAAATATTTAACAAAGTTTAGTACTGAATATACTTGCTTGCTAATTATAGGCGACAATCAGATACTTAAGGTCAGAATGAGAGGAAATCTTTTTTTTTTTTTTGAGTCGATGTCTCATTGTCGCCCAGGCTGGAGTGCAGTGGCACACTTATGGCCATCGCAGCCTCAACCTGCTGGGCACAGTCAATCCTTCAGTCTAAGCCTCCTAAGTAGATGGAACTACAGGTGCATGACACCAAACCTGGCTACTTTTTTGATTTATTGTAGAGACGAGGTCTTGCCAAGTTGCCCAGGTTGGTCTCGAACTCCTGGGCTCAGGTAATTCTCTCACCTCAGCCTTCCAAAATGCTGGGATTGCAGATGTGAGTCACCGCGCCCAGTTGAGGAAATCATTTTTTTTTTGCATTGAAGTCTCACTCTGTTGCCCAGACTGAAGTGCAGTGCCTGCTCCCGGCCACCGCAGCCTCGACCTGCTGGGTTCCAGCGATCCTTCCACCTCAGCCTTCCAAGTAGCCGGAATTACAGGCATGCGCTACCACGCCCGGCTGATTTTTTGATTTATTGTAGAGATGAGGTCTCGCCAAGTTGCCCAGGCGCGTCTCAAACCCACAGGCTCAGGCAATCCACTCACCTCAGCCTCCAAAGGCACGGGATTACAGGCTGAGCCACCGAGCCCGGCCACTCACTGACTTTCATTCTTGCAAAACAAAGTTATCAATATGAAATAAAATGGTAATACAAGTCAGCGATTTACTCCAGGATACACTATATAAAAATGTGCCAGCCAAGATCATTCTGGCACTAATAATAATATTAATGAAGAAATTACCGCAATACTCAATGTGGTCTTCAAGCAGGAGTATAATAGAAATCTAACACATTTAAAAAAAAAAAATGTTTTGAGCCGGGCTTGGTGGCTCAGCCTGTAATCCCACGCCTTTGGGAGGCTGAGGTGAGTGGATTGCCTGAGCCTGCGGGTTCGAGACCCGCCTGGGCAGGCGAGACCTCATCTCTACAATAAATCAAAAAATTAGCCGGGCGTGGTAGTGCGCGCCTGTAGTTCCAGCTACTTGGAAGACTGAGGCAAAAGGATCGCCGGAGCCCAGCGGGTCGAGGCTGCGGTGGCCGGAAGCGGCCACTGCACTCCAGTCTGGGCGACAGTGAGACTCCAACTCAAAAAAAAAAATTTTTTAAAGGCATATATATATAATCCCTATTTTAAATCCTGTGGCTTAAAATCTAAACATTTCCAGCTCATTGTCTAAAATGAGGTGAAGTTTTTCTAATATAAAGAATAAAGAAAAACTAATGTGACTTTAAGCATAACAGGAGAAAAATTTTAAAGTTATTCTGAGGTATCAAGGACTATTTCACATTTAACTGTTAAATGTGGTGGCATTTAAAGCAAAACAGATCATAAACCTTATATAAAAAGCATACTCAATAGCAGTTAAAAATGTCAGGAAACCACAGGGAGAAAAATCATATTCCATATATGTAATATTTATAGGGTATTAAAACTAATAGTTGGAAGGAGCCTAATTAATTAAAAGCCTCCTAACTAATGAAGGAAGTCCTGTTACAACAGTTTTTGATGCTTGGTAATTTTCAGTGATGAAAGAGTATTATCCCTTTTGAGGTTAGGAAGAGCTACTACCAGTTTCAGAGGATCATTGTAGACATGGACATGGAGGATACAGCATGTTATTAGCTTTTATATAGCAGTCAATACTGTTTCATAATAAAATTTTTTAAAAATCATTTCCTCTAGCATTTTATTATTAAAAATTCCAGGTACAGCACAATTTAAATAATTTTACAATCAAATCCCTGAATAGCCATATCCAGACTCTACCACTAACATTCCAGTATACTTGTTTAATCATATATCTACCCACCACATCCATCCACCTTGATTTTTAATACTCTATTTTTTTTTTTTTTGTGAGTCAGAATCTCACTTTATCACCCAGGTCAGAGTGCAGTGGCACAATCACAGCTTACCAGAGGCTCAGATTCCTGGGCCCAGGCAATCCTTCCGTCTCAGCCTTCCCATAGCTGGGATTACAGGCTAATTTTTTTTTTATTTCTTGTAGAGACAAGGTCTCGCTATGTTGCTCAGGCTGGTCTCAAACTCCTAGACTCCAGCGATCCTCCTGTCTTGGCCTCACAAAGTGCTGGGATTATAAGTAGAGCCACTGTACCTGGCTGATAATCTACTTTTAAAATGACTATTAACAGCCGGGCTCAGAGGCTCACCCTGTAATCCCACGCCTTTGGGAGACAGAGGTGAGTGGATTGCCTGAGCCGGCGGGTTCGAGACCCACCTGGGCAACTTGGCGAGACCTCATCTCTACAATAAATCAAAAAAATCAGCCGGGCATGGCAGCGCGTGCCTGTAATTCTGGCTACTCAGAAGGCTGAGGCGGAAGGATCGCTGGAACCCAGCGGGTCAAGGTTGCGGTGGCCAGAAGTGGCCACTGCACTCCAGTCTGGGGGCGACAGAGTGAGACTCCAACTCAAAAAATAAAATAAAATAAAATGCCCATTAAAGCGGTATCTAAAAATGCAGTTTCTGAAGCAGAGTCAGAAACTCCCACACTTCTTAAAAGGGAAAATGATATACAGTCATATGCCACATAATGATGCTTCCCTCAGCAAAGGACCACATATATGACAGTGTATATGACTATATTTTTATCATGCCTTTTTATGTTTAGATACACAAACACCATTGTGTTACAAATGCCTACAGTATTCAGTACAGTGACATACTGTACATGTTTGTGGCCTAGGAACAAGCAATGCATGCCAATACTAAGGATGTGTAATAGATATTACACGCACATGGGGTTCTTGGCATGCAATCTTCAGTGTTGCTATAGGATAAACATCAGTCATTATTCATGGTGACTGAAAATATATTGGGTTGGGCTTGGTGGCTCAGCCTGTAATCCCGCGCCTTTGGGAGGCTGAGGTAAGTGGATGGCCTGAGCCCGCGGGTTCGAGACCCGCCTGGGCAGTGAGACCTCATCTATACAATAAATCAAAAAATCAGCCGGGTGTGGTAGCGCATGCCTGTAATTCCG
>NW_007247249.1:694076-695102 GCF_000164805.1 Carlito syrichta | reverse complement strand
CGGGGGCGGGGGGGGGGGGGGGGGGGGTGGCGGGGGGGGGCCCCCGCACTCCAGTCTGGGCGACAGAGTGAGATTCCAACTCAAAAAAAAAAAAAAAAGAAAATATATTGAGCCAGGCTCGATGGCTCAGTCTGTAATCCCAGCATTTTGGGAGGCTGAGGCAAGTAGATTGCCTGAGCCCACGGGTTCAAGACTTGCCAGGGCAACTTGGTGAAACCTCATCTCTACAATAAATCAAAAATTAGCTGGGCATGGTAGCACGCGTCTGTAGTTCCAGCTACTTGGAAGGCTGAGGTGGAAGGATCACCAGAGTCCAGCAGGTCGAGGCCGCAGTGGCCAGGAGCGGCCACTGCACTCCAGTTTGGGCGACAGAGCAAGACTCAAACACACACAAAAAAAGAAAACAGCCTTGAGTTTGAAGCTTGAAGCTTCAGTCTGCCACTTACTAGTGTGACACCCTAGGTAAATCATTTGATTCTTCTCGGTACGTTTCCTTGCTTGCAAAATAAGAAACCAGTAGCAATATCAAAGGGTTAACATAAGACTTAAATAAAACAATGTATAAAATGTGTAGCACAGCCGGCATACACTGTGTTATAGCCACAGAAAGGGTAACAAATTTTAGCAATTATCATCATCATTGTATTAGTTCATTCAGCCTACCACAACAGGTTCTGGCTGCTGACTACCATGCAACTGTTTCTAGCATTCTTTTACCTTATGTGTCCTAATAACCAGGCAGTCTGTTTCATTGAGATTCAAGACAGAATGAGGGTGAATGGATCCAAAGTGCATACATTCCCCATCTTCGTCCCCTGATAGAACTAGATGTTCACTCTATTATCAAAAGTGGTGACATATTTTTATGGACATACCTTTTACTTTTCTGAACCTGACAGACAGAGGGCTGGTAAACTGCTTAATTGTACTCTGCTTTAGACAACCATTGCTCCCTCTTAAAACTTCATTAGGGCCGGGCTCGGTGGCTCAGCCTGTAATCTCAGCACTTTGGGAGGCCGAGGTGTG
>NW_007247249.1:687258-693125 GCF_000164805.1 Carlito syrichta | reverse complement strand
AAAAATTTTTTTTTTTTTTTTTTTTTTTTGAGACAGAATTTCGCTCTGTTGCCCAGGCTGAAGTGAAGTGGTGTAATTCATAGCTCACTATAGCCTTGACCTCCTGGGCTAAAGCAATCCTCCCACCTCAGTGTACTGAGTAGTTAGGACTACAGGCACATGCCACCACACTGGCTAATTTTTAAATTTTTTGTAGAGACAGAGTCTCTCTATGTTGCCCAGGATGGTCTCAAACTCAAGTGATCCTCCTACCTTGGCCTCTCAAAGCGCTGGGATTACAGGTGTTGCCCTAATAGAAATCAGAATCTAATTGTAAAATATGAAAGTACACCTATATGGCTTCAAGTAAGTAACACACCTTATCCATTCCCGATCTTTCGGCACTTAAAATATATAAGAATATAACATATTAAAAGGATTATGGGCCGGGTTCGGTGGCTCAGCCTGTAATCCCGTGTTTTGGGAACCCGTGGGTTCGAGACCCGCCTCGGCAACTTGGTGAGACCTCACCTCTACAGTAAATTTAAAAAATTAGCCAGGCGTGGTAGCGCGTGCCTATAGTTCCAGCTACTCAGAAGCCTGAGGCAGAAGGATCACCAGAGCCCAACAGGTCAAGGCTGCGGTGGCCGGGAGCGGCCACTGCATTCCGGTCTGGGCGACTGAGTGAGACTCCAACTCAAAAAATAAAAAAATAAAAAAAATAAATGGATTATGTTCAAGAATGCTTCATCTTAAAAAACTAATTCGGGTGAGATGTAAGTATGGTTTAAAAACATTATTTTTGCTGGGCACGGTGGCTCAAGCCTGTAAACCCAGCACTTTGGGAGCCCACGGGTTTGAGATCAGCCTGGGCAACATGGTAAGAACTCATCTCTACAATATATCAAAAAATTAGCTGGGTGTGGTAGTGCCTGCCTGTAGTTACAGCTACTTGGAAGGCTGAGGTGGAAGGATCACCGGAGCCCAACAGGTCAAGGCTGCGGTGGCCGGGAGCGGCCACTGCATTCCAGTCTGGGCGACTGAGTGAGACTCCAACTCAAAAAATAAAAAAAATAAATGGATTATGTTCAAGAATGCTTCATCTTAAAAAACTAATTCGGGTGAGATTTAAGTATGGTTCAAAAACATTATTTTTGCTGGACACGGTGGCTCAAGCCTGTAAACCCAGCACTTTGGGAGCCCACGGGTTTGAGATCAGCCTGGGCAACATGGTAAGAACTCATCTCTACAATATATCAAAAAATTAGCCGGGTGTGGTAGTGCCTGCCTGTAGTTCCAGCTACTTGGAAGGCTGAGGTGGAAGGTTCACTGGGGCCCAGCAGGTAACCACTGAGGTTACCACAATATTGCAATCTGGCCTGGGCAATGGAATGAGACTTCAACACAAAAAACCAAAAAACAAAAAAAAACCCACTATTTTGACTTCTATACCATGTATATACTTTACATATTCAAAAATAAAATCCCAAGAAAAACCCAAAACCAGCCGGGTTCAGTGGCTCAGCCTATAATCCCTCGCTTGGAGAGGCTGAGGTAAGTGGATTGCCTGAGCCCGCGGGTTCGAGACCTACCTGGGCAACTTGGCAAGATCTCATCTCTACAATAAATCAAAAATTAGCTGGGCGTGGTAGCCCGCGCCTGTAGTTCCAGCTACTTGGAAGGTAGAGCGGAAGGATCGCCTGAGCCCAGCAGGTCGAGGCTGCGGTGGCCAGGAGCGGCCACTGCACTCCAGTCTGTGTGACAGAGTGAGACTCCAACTCAAAAAACAAAAACAAAAACAAAACCAATGAACCATCCCAAACTGGTAGCATAACCAGAGAAAAGCATTTTAAGTTATTTTTGAACATTTGACTGAGTGTACACCCTTCAAGTAATGTATTCCAAGAGCAAAATACAAAAAAATCTTAAACATGCAGAAGTTTACTGATTATTAGTAATATCGGTATCATAATTTTAAAATCATTTTTTGTATACAGGAGGAGAAATCAATTATTAATTGTATTAGGTTTGCAGATTTTCATTTAAGATAAAAGAGACAAATATAGAATCAAAAAGTCTGATTGCGCCGGGCTCAGTGGCTCAGCCTGTAATCCCACGCTTTTGGGAGGCTGAGGTGAGTGGATTGCCTGAGCCCGCAGGTTCGAGACCCGCCTGGGCAACTTGGCAAGACCTCATCTCTACAATAAATAAAAAATTAGCCGGGCATGGTAGCGCGCGTCTGTAGTTCCAGTTACTTGGAAGGCTGAGGTGGAAGGATCGCCGGAGCCCAGCAGGTCGAGGCTGCGGTGGCCGGGAGCAGCTACTGCACTCCAGTCTAGGTGATAGGGTGAGACTCTCACTCAAAAAAAGAAAAAAAGTGTGATTGCTAAATTTGAACTGATATGCTACTATAAATTCATGATTCAATAAACAAGCAAAAACCGTCTTAGTTCTCTCAAAGGACCTAGAAGCAAGGATATCCCAGCAGGAACAAACATGCCAAACATTCAGATCCTGGTTTCTAGATACTATTTCTCACTAAAAAGATCCAATACTCAGCCAGGCTCGGTGGCTCAGCCTGTAATCCCGAGCCTTTGGGAGGCTGAGGTGAGTGGATTGCTTGAGCCCGTGGGTTCGAGACCTGCCTGGGCAGTGAGACCTCATCTCTACAATAAATCAAAAAATCAGCTGGGCGTGATAGCACGTGCCTGTAATTCCGGATACTCGGAAGGCTGAGGCGGAAGGATCGCTGGAGCCCAGCAGGCGAGGCTGCGGTGGCCGGGAGCAGCCACTGCACTCGTCTGGGCGACCAAGTGAGACTCCAACTAAAACAAAACAAAACAAAACAAAAGATCCAATGCTCCTTGGATAAATAGTCCTTTCCAGAGGTAGAGCAAAGACATTACAAGGTAAACCAGGATAGTTTATGTCAGAAAGCACATGAAGATTACTAGTGAGCAGGGGTGTCAAAAGACACAAGAGCCAGCTTGAAATGATTCTTAATGACCAAATCTGGGACAATTTAGTCATTAAAAAGAAAAATTAGTGTAATTGGTTATAAAAACAATGATTAAATTAAAATCCATGCGTTCATGGTGGTATATCCCCCCACCCCTCCAAAAAAAAAAAAAAAAAAAGGAAAAGAAATCTCACTTGCCACCATTGGGGGGGGGGGGTGACTATTTCTCCAGCTGCTTGCTCTGAGTATTAAAAATTAAAAGGATGAAATTAAGCACTTAATCTGCATTTTTAGGAGGAGCTGTAGTTCACCCCTACTTAATGAAAGAAATATTTTCCTTACAGAGAACATTCAATAAAATAAGTGACTTAAAGAGTCTTCATGAGTGTTAGAAATCACTAAGCAAAAAAGATTGTCAGAAACAGGCTATTTGGGCCAGGCGTGGTGGCCCACACCTATAATCCCAGCATTTTGGGAGGCCGAGGTGAGAAAATTGCCCTAGCCCATGGGTTCAAGACCAGCCTGGGCAACGTTGTGAGACCTCATCTCTACAATAAATTAAAAAATTAGCTGGATGTGATGGTGTGTGCCTGTATTTCCAGCTACTTGTAAGGCTGAGGCAGAAGGATCACCTGAACTCAGTTGTGGTGGCCATGAGCTTGGCAGGCACTACAGCCTGGGAGACAGAGTGAGACTACAACACAAAAAAGAAACAGGCTATTTGCCTGGTGTCCAAGTAACACCCCAAAATTACATATAAATCACAAACCGGCCAACCACACCTTTGTAACAGATCTGGTAGTAACCACTTAAGTAGTCACATTCAGCATCAATAGTGTGGCAATCTGACATTACATACCTCTTGTATGATGCAATATGAGGTACATAGCATCACCTACTAAATAATCTTGCCAAAGAAGTTTTACTTTAAGGTAAGCAAGGCTTTCTTCAGACCTAACTTCAAGTTAACAGGAAATTCATTGTAATAGAGAAATTTAAAAAATGACAGGAGGGCACAATTCTAGAATGTGGGTGCATTCTACAAGACAACTAGTTTGGTCAATTAGGTGTCAGGAGAAAAAAAGAGAAATTGGAGCCGGGCTCGGTGGCTCAGCCTGTAATCCTGCGCCTTTGGGAGGCTGAGGTGAGTGGACTGCCTGAGCCCGCGGGTTCGAGGCCCGCCTGGGCAGGTGAGACCTCATTTCTACAATAAATCAAAAAATCAGCCGGGCATGGTAGCGCATGCCTATAATTCTGGCTACTTGGAAGGCTGAGGCGGAAGGATCGCCGGAGCCCAGCAGGTAGAGGCTGCGGTGGCCGGGAGCGGCCACTGCACTCCAATCTGGGTGACACAGTGAGACTCCAACTCAAAAAAAAAAAAAAAAAAGAGAGAAATTGGGTACTCTTCTTTTTTTAAAAAGGGACTACAAAATCACCAAATGCAACCAATGCATGAATTTAGTATGACTACTGGGGGGAGGGGCCTTCAGAGACTCTTTGGAACAATTGAGGAAATTTGAAAACGAATTGGAGCTGTTAACTTTGATAGGCACTGGGGTTAATAGGAGAATGTCCTTAGTTTTGGAAATGTATGTTGAGATATTTAAGAGTCATGGTGTTTGCAGCTTGCTTTCAGATGGTTGTACACATACAAAGAGGTGGAATAATAAGGCAAAAACACTAATAACTGAATTGATTATTCATTGTATTTTCCCCCCAACTTCCGTAAGACTGAAATTTTTCACAACAAAGTTAAAAAAAGTTGTATCTCTTGAGAAGTACAGTAAAAAGTACACCTACACTGGAATTATATCTGAGTTCAAATCTAAACTCTCTTACTAGTTGTGTGGCCTAAGGCAAGTTACTTAATGTCATTAAGTTTCTGTCACATCTATAAAACTCAAGTCATAATATCTGCAACTTAGATTGTTCTGAGAATTAAATAAGGCTATATAAGATAATAGGCAGTGCTGCACAAAATAGGTAAATCTGGTTTTCATAATTAATGAATATAATGATCCTAAATTACAAGTCTACAGGAAAACATTCATTATACTTACAACCTATGATAAGGGAAACTACATTAGATAAAATTAAGTATTATTTAATCCACTGGAAGTCAAAGTGAAGTAATGGGGAAATGAAAATTTACACAGATCTTTTTAATACATGATTTTCAACTGATACTCTAGGCAAAAGGAAATCAAAATCTTTACCATCCAAACTCTTTGCTATCTATCAAATTGTGTAGCTTGCTTCTGGTATTAACCTATCTCCGAATGAAACACTGAAAATAAGTGGAAGTTATGGAGAATGTTTTCCTGGCTTCAACAGATAGCCTACTTATATGTTGAGAAAGAAATTAATTTGTCTTCATTTCTATACATCCAAATAAAGTACACAATTACTGGGCTTTATTCTAAATCCTACTAAGGTTCATAGAACTCACACGAATGCAATTTCCTTTCATCAGTTCTAACATACTCGTCATTTCACTTGCAGGTAACCCCTTTTTCTAGTTAGGCCGGCAGCAAAAAGACTAGATGCAGATCCTCAGGTAGGAAAGAAAAAGAGGTGTTTGTATTTTTTTTAAGAAGTGCCATCTTTTTCTTTCCTGTACTAGGGAAAGAGCAGAAGGGGAGGAGAAAAACAGGTCTCAGCCTTCCCGGTTCGCCAGGTGAGAGGTGGTAACACCTCCAAGTGCTCTGGGTTAGGGTGTTGGGTAAATGGGCGTGCAAATGACGGGCAGCACCCTGGAAGATCGGGGTAACTGCTCCTGGACTGTGGGGCCCCAAGGCCAGTATCCTGCCTGAAGGATTAATGCCACCGAGGGGACCCTGTGGGGTGTCTCCCGGGGCGAATGGGGGAGACGGACCAGCCTTGTCTTTCCCTCCAGCGCCCAGGTGGGGGACACGCGACGAGAGTCCCC
>NW_007247249.1:680768-686808 GCF_000164805.1 Carlito syrichta | reverse complement strand
GGGGCTCGGGGGTGGGGAGAAACGTGATTATTGCGCAAGCGCAGAAAGGGGGCCCTTCTGGGGTCGCGACTTGGAACTGTGGATGACTTCGTCTCTTTAGAGTGTGCTTCCCGCGTGACCCAGAAATGCCGTGGGTCTTGACACCGTATTTTGTATATATATGCACACGTACAGATTTACATTCGCATGCTCCATAAGCCCTGTCCAAATTTGTCCTGTCCCTAGCCGTCCTCTCAGCTCCTGGCTTATGCTGAGAGAAGCATTTCTCCGCAGGAATCACACTTACAGCATTTTTTTCCTTTGAACCGAAAACGTATATCCCATTTTCTCGGGCGATTTCTGTAGCGGGGCCGAAATCGAAACACCCCAACCCCTCTTCGATGAGGGAGGTTAGTTGGTAATGCCCCCATTTTTCACACATGGAAACTGAGGCCTGTCAAGGGGCGCCCTACAGACAGGCGAGGAATGTGGAGAGCCAGGCGTGCTCCTGCGCCCGCTTCCTTGCGGACAGCTGACCAACGACCGGCCAACTCCAATTCCTCTGGCATCCTCACAGTGCTGTAAGGCTGTTCTAGCACTTTCCTGAGTGATCTGGTAGGAAGTGTGGTTCTGAGATGACTGAAGAGGTGAACTCCCAAGTCTCTCTCCTTCCCCCAACACAGGGACTACTAGAGCTACTCTAAAAACAAAACCAAAACCTATTCCTTCCACAACCGTGAATCTGTCATTTTTATTACTCCATCACTTCCCTTGCATTCCCGTGAGGGAGTATGCGGACCACCCCAAGTGACCGGTACTGCCTGGGGGGTTTTGAAGTTCTTGGTCAACTACAAAGTTGAAATTAGCCCGATTTTCCAACAAGCCGAATGCCCAGAGAACTTGAGAAACTTACATTTGTGCAATGAGCCGCACCTGCGACCTGTTAAGCAACTCCTTTTCCTTGCTCCTCCTGGTTTCCTTCCCGACGATATAAATTCTTAACTTTAGTGAGAGAAGGGGGATGGACCTGAGGTTTGGCTCCTCTGTCTTCGGCTGACATCACCCCAAAAATAATAAAGCTTCTTCCTTGGCAGTACTCCTCTTAGTGATTGACCTTCAGTGCTACCAGCAACAGGACCTAGATAGAACCTTCGGTGTTTGGTAGTAAAATCAATCGGGTAAAGTGTTAAAACTCCCAGAACCCTAAATCTTGGCTTGCCCAGACCTGGTGGGCGTGCACTCTGGACCGACCCCTGCGGTTATCGGGGCGCCAAGGACGGCACCACAGGTGTGTGGAGGCTGCGGGGTGCAAGCGGGAGAGGAGCTGGGGGAGTATGCGCCTCCTGTGCTCTGCTTTTGCTTGCTTTGTTTTCCCACACCTCCTGCATTCTTACTGAAAAAGACTTCTTTGCAAAGGGTTTTGTGCAAGATGGTTGCTTTTGTGCGAGTACAGTGGATTTTTCTTCTGAAACATTTGGTCACATCTCACATTAATCCTCTCCCTGAGAGACAAACACTGGAGCACCTGATTCTGACAATTGAAATCTACTTTAGAAATAAAGGCAATAAAAACAACTTCTGTTTGTATAGTCCTTGGCAGTTTCCAACAAGTTTTCAAGTACATATAATGTTATTTAAAATCCTCATAGGAACTATAATCCACAGGTTTTTATTATTATTCCCCCTATCATTTTTTCCATTCCCATTCCAGAGATGAGGAAAATCAAAAAAGATGTAATTAGGCCCAGAAAGTTTTGCATTGAACTTTGAAAAAGAGAAAGGGAAAGGAAGTTTACCTGAGAGAGGACTGGCAGTCACAGAGCAAGCTCAGGAAGGAGCAGGAGCTGGAGTATATATGGCAAACTGGAGAAGACTCAGGGTGGGAATAAAGTAGTCAAATAAATCCAGTCTACCTCTCCTGGAGCATTAAACAGGACAGTCAACAAAAGACTATTAGGCAAGTCTTTACTAAGTGGTTTCAAAGACATTGAGGTGGCAGCCTGGCAGTGCTGACACACACACACACACAGTTTTCCTTTGTAGTGTAACTTGAAGTCAAGTAGTGGAATGCCTCCAGCTTTGTTCTTTTTGCTCAGGATTGCTGGAGCTTTTGGAGGTCTTTTATGATTTTTTTTTTTTTTTTGAGTTGGAGTCTCACTCTGTCATCCAGACTGGAGTGCAGTGGCCGCTCCCGGCCACCGCAGCCTCGACCTGCTGGGCTCTGGCGATCCTTCTGCCTCAGCCTTCCAAGTAGCTGAAACTATAGGCGCGCGCTACCACACCCGGCTAATTTTTTGATTTATTGTAGAGATGAAGTCTCACCAAGTTGCCCAGGTGGGTCTAGAACCTGCGGGCTCAGGCAATTCACTCACCTCAGCTTCCCAAGGCATGGGATTATAGGCTGAGCCACGGAGCCTGGCAGGGTCTTTTATGATTTCATACAAAGTTTAGGATGTTTTTTTTTTGCTTCTGTAAAGAATGTCATTGATATTTTGATAGGGATTTTATTGGACCTGTAGATCATTTTGAATAGTATGGACATTTTAACAATATTAATTCTTTTAATCCATGAGCATGGGCTACCTTTCCATTTTTTTGTGTCCTCTTCAATTTCTTTCAGTGTTTTATACTTTTCCTTGTAGAGGTCTTTCACTTCTTTGGTTAAATGTATTCTTAGGTGTTTTTTTTTTGTAGCTACATGAATGAAATTGCTTTCTTGATTTCATTTTCAGATTGAAGTTGTTAGCATATAGAAATGCTAATGAGGCCAGGTTCGGTGGTTCAGCCTGTAATCCCACGCTTTGGGAGACCCAGGTGAGTGGATTGTCTGAGCCCGCGGGTTCAAGACCTGCCTGGGCAACTTGATGAGACCACATCTCTACAATAAATAAAAAAAATTAGCCAGGTGTGGTAGCATGCGCCTGTAGTTCCAGCTACTTGGAAGGCTGAGGCGGAAGGATCGCCGGAGCCCAGCAGGCCGAGGCTGCGGTGGCCGGGAGCATGCCACTGCATTCCAGTCTGGGTGACAGAGTGAAACTCCAACTCCAAAAAAAAAAAATGAAATGCTAATGATTCTTGTATGTTCGTTTTGTATCCTGCAACTTAACTAAATTCATTTATCAAAGTTCTAAAAGATTTTTGGTGGCGTCTTTAGGTTTTTCTTTTCTTTTTTTGAGTCAGAATCTCACTCTGTCACCCAGGCTGAAGTGCAGTGGCATGCTCATGGTCACCCCAGCGTCGACCCTCTGGACTCAGGCAATCCTTTCACCTCAGCTTTCCAAGTAGCCTGAAGTACAGGCATGCACTACCACGCCTGGCTAATATTTTGATGTATTGTCTCTACAATACGAGGTCTCACCAAGTTGCCCAGGTTGCTCACAAACCCTTCGGTTTTTCTAAATATAAGAACACGTCTCAGCTGGGCGTGGTAGCGCATGCCTGTAATTCTGGCTACTTGGAAGGCTGAAGCGGGAGGATCGCCGGAGCCCAGCAGGTCGAGGCTGCAGTGGCCGGGAGCGGCCACTACACTCCAGTCTGGGTGACAGAGTGAGACTCCAACTCAAAAAAAAAAAAAAGGCTAAAGAACACGTCATCTGCAAACAAGGATAATTTGACTTCTTCCTTTCCAATTTGGATGCCCTTTGTTTTTTCCTCTTGCCTAATTGCTCTATCTGAGACTTCCAGAACTATGTTGAATAAAGGTGGTGAAATTAAGTTTCCTTGTCTTGTTCCAGACCTTAGTGGAAAGGCTTTAGATGTTCCCCTGTTCAGTATAATATTAGCGGTGGGTTTGACATACATGCCTTTTACGGTTTAAAAGATTTTTTTCTCGTCGGATATTCTCTTGTCTCCTCTCCCTTTCCTTCCTTCCTTCCTTCCTTCCTTCCTTCCTTCCTTCCTTCCTTCCTTAGTTGGAATTATATATAGATTATATTTATGGATTATACTTCACTGTAATCTCCAAATCTTGGGTTCAGCAATCCTCCTGCCTCAGCCTCCTGAGTAGCTAGGACTACAGGTGTGCACTACCATGCCCAGCTAATTTTTTAAATTTTTGGTAGAGACAGGATCTTGCTGTGTTGCCCAGGCTGGGCTCAAGTGATCCTCCCACCTTAAATTCCCAAGGCCCTGAAATTGTAGATGTGAGCCACCTCCCTGGCCCCTTTCCTACCTTTCTATTTCTAATTCATATTTAGTCATTTTATCATCCTTCTACCCACCCCTGCTGGTCTGAATATATTAACCAACAAATGACTGTGGAGCCCTTAAGAGCATAGTGCTAGATACTTTGAGAGGGTGTGAGAAAAAAGAAGGAAAAAAAAAGAGAAGATTAACTTTGCAGGAGCCCTCTTGTCTGTTTTGACTTTGGGCAGGGTCAGTTTCTGTGGCTTCTGCAGCCTCCCACCTTTTTTCTTCCTGAACTGGTAGAGACTTGCCTTTGGGCTGCTGGAATACACACATCTTTCTTTGACACTGGGCTAAATAATACTGCTGGGAGGATTTTGTGAAATCAGAATCCTGTACACAGGTGAAACAAACAAATGTAGACAGTATGAGGAAGCTTTAATTATTAACTCAAAGTGGATGCTTCTGAGGAATTCAAATTCCAGGCATTTTTGTTTGGGGGACAAATTCTGGCAAAAAAAAAAAAAAAAATATATATATATATATATATATATATATATATATATATGGCACTTTCTTGCAGAAGACCATTAGAGCAGAATGGGAACTTAGTTATTTAGTCCAAGACATATTCCAGAGCAAGAATGCTTTTTACTCAACAGAAAGATCCCCAGTCAGACTTAAATAATTTCAGCGAAGAGAGCCTATTATTACACAAGCCAACCTTCCTCCTTTATTATATACTTCCAACTCTCTATAAAAAAAAAAATTAATCTTGTTCCCTTGCCCTGAAACTTGTACCTCTTCTAGTGATCCCCTTTCATCATACCCAACTGAGCAAGCCAACTTTGCTACTTTACTTCTCCGCTGCATCTCAATTCCAGTTCATCAAGTCCAGTTACTTTGTCCATTCCCACTGCCACCATCCTAAAATAAGATGGCAATAGCTTGTGCTGGAGAATTATGATACCATTTATCTAGTTTCCTAAATATATTCTCCCTTTTCTTCATTCTTTTTTTTTTTTTTTTTTTTTTTGAGTTGGAGTCACACTCGGTCGCCCAGACTGGAGTGCAGTGGCTACTCCCAGCCATGGTAGCCTCGACCTGCTGGGCTCCAGCGATCCTTCGGCCTCAGCCTTCCAAGTAGCCGGAATTACAGGCATGCACTACCACGCCTGGCTGATTTTTTTATTTATTGTAGAGATGAGGTCTCGCTGCCCAGGCGGGTCTCGAACCCGGGGGCTCAGGCAATCCACTCACCTCAGCCTCCCAAAGGTGCGGGATTACAGGCTGAGCCACCGAGCCCGGCTCCTTCTCTTCATTCTTTGCATGGTAGCCAGAGTTGTAATGCACTGCCATCATGTAACCCAACAATGGCTTCCTATTGTTCTCAGGATAAAGTCCCAAACGTTTAGCATGGCTTTCACAACACTACACAGTATAGGCCCTTTCAGTGTCTTCAGTTTCATCCCTCACTGTACTCCTTTGAGAAACATGCCAGCTGCAGAGGTTTTTTTTTTTTCTTCACGTCTTCTAAAATGCCATGTTCTTTCTTCTATTGCACACATTATTCTTCTGTGAAGAAATGCTGTACTTTATTCCTTAGCTAATTTTCTTTTTTTTTTTGAGTTGGAGTCTCACTCAGTCGCCCAGACTGGAGTGCAGTGGCCGCTCCCGGCCACCACAGCCTCGACCTGCTGGGCTCTGGCGATCCTTCCACCTCAGCCTTCCAAGTAGCTGGAACTACAGACACGCGCTATCACGCCCAGCTAATTTTTGATTTATTGTACAGATGAGGTCTCGCCAAGTTGCCCAGGCGGGTCTCGAACCCGCGGGCTCAGGCCATCCACTCACCTCAGGCTCCCAAAGCGAGGGATTACAGGCTGAGCCACCAAGCCCGGCTTAATTTTCTTTTTTTTTTTTTGAGTTGGAGTCT
>NW_007247249.1:678734-680653 GCF_000164805.1 Carlito syrichta | reverse complement strand
CAGGCTGAGCCACCGAGCCTGGCTTGAGCTAATTTTCCTTCCATCCTCAGATAGCTTCTTTTACACACACACACACACACACACACACACACACACACACACGTTCGCACACACACGTCAGTTTTATTGAGATATAATTCACATACCATACAATTCACCCATTTTAGGTGTATAATTCAATAGTTTTTAGTATATTCACAAGGTTGTACAACCATCACTACAATCAATGTTGTAACATTCTTATCTCCCAGAAAGAAAGCCATGGTCATTACCAGCCACTTCCTGTTACCCCCGCCCCAATTCCTCAGTCCTAGGCAACCACTAACTTATCTACCTTCTATCTATACAGATTTGCTGTATATTATTTGTTTGCAGTTTGTTTCAATGAGGAGCTATACTGTGTTTGGCTTGTATAAGTCCTCTGCATTTTTTTCTCTTTTTCCCCCCCAGCATTTTCTAAGGGACTAGGTTGTTTGTCCTTTAGTGTTTGCCACAATCTAGATTTTTGTCAGTTCTGTGGTGTATTTAACATGTTTCCTTATTCTCTACATTTTCTGCAAATTGTTAGTAGGTTCTTGATTTTTTATCAGATTCAAGTTTAATTTTTGGCAACACTACTTCATAGATGGCAGTGTGCTTTTTCCATTAAGAGACATACAATGTATGCTTTTCTCTTATTGTGATGTTAGCAGCCATTGATGAGTAATGCTTAGATCAGTTCATTCATTAGAAGTTTTTTTTTTTTTTTATTTGGGCTCGGTGGCTCAGCCTGTAATCCCACGTTTTGGGAGGCTGAGGTGAGTGGATTGCCTGAGCCCGTGGGTTTGAGACTTGCCTGGGCAACTTGGCGAGCCCTCATCTCTACAAGAAATCAAAAAACTAGCCGGGTGTGGTATTGCACGCCTGTAGTTCCAGCTACTTGGAAGGCTGAGGCGGAAGGATCGCCGGAGCCCAGCAGGTCGAGGCTGCAGTGGTTGGGAGCGGCCACTGCACTCCAGTCTGGGTGACAGGGTGAGACTCCAACTGAAAAAAAAAAACAAAACAAAACTCTATTGCTCAAAAAATGATAATGATCAGCTAAGCATTGCGGTAGAGAGTGTTGCCTCTATGTTGATGGCCCCAGACTGATCAGGATGGTGGTGGCTTAAAGTTGGGATGGCTGTAGCAATTTCTTTTTTTTACTTATTTTTGAAAGATTTTTTTCCTATCGTACTGAGGCAATTTCTTAAAAGGAGATAACAGTGAAGTTTCCTGCATCAATTTACTCTTTCACAAAATTTTTCTCTAATATGCAGTGCTGTTTGCATATTACTTACACTACAATGTCTTTCAAAATTGGAGTCAATCCACAACTTTGGCCAAAAGGTATATGTAATATTCTAAATTCTTTATTGTCATTTCAACAACGTTCCCAACATCTTCAGCAGGAGTAGGTTCCATTTCAAGAAATCACTTTCTTTGCTCATCTATAAGAAGCAACTCCCTCATCCATTAAAGTTTGTTCTTGAGAGTGCAACAATTCAGCTGTATCTTCAAGCTTCACTTCAAATTCTAGTCCTTTTGCTATTTCTAGCATATTTGTAGTTACTTCCTCCTGTTAATGTTGATATTTTGACCCTGACCCATGAATCACAAATGTCTTTAATGGCATCTAGAATGGTGAATCCTTCCCAGAAGTTTTTCACCTTACTTTGACCAGATCCAGCAGAGGAATCTATGGTTTTATGGCAATTATGGACTTATTATTATTTATTTTTTTTTTTTAAGTTGGAGTCTCACTCTGTCACCCAGACTGGAGTGCAGAGGCTCCTCCCGGCCACCGCAGCCTCGACCTGCGGGGCTCTGGAGATCTTTCCGCCTCAGCCTTCCAAGTAATCAGAATTACAGGCGTGCACTTAAATTTTTTTTTTTTTTTTTTT
>NW_007247249.1:676898-677705 GCF_000164805.1 Carlito syrichta | reverse complement strand
CAATGAGCCAGGCTCGGTGGCTCAGCCTGTAATCCCGTGCCTTGGGAGGCTGAGGTGAGTGGATTGCCTGAGCCCGCGGGTTCCAGACCCTCCTGGGCAACTTGGTGAGACTTCATCTCTACAATAAATCAAAAAAATTAGCCGGGCGTGGTAGCACACGCCTGTGGCTCCAGCTACTTGGAAGGCTGAGGCGGAAGGATCGCCGGAGCCCAGCAGGTTGAGGCTGCGGTGGCCGGGAGTGGCCACTGCTCTCCAGTCTGGGTGACAGAGTAAGACTCCAACTCAAAAAAAAAAGTCTCAACAACGGGATTAAAATATTTAGTAAACCATATTATAAACAGATGTGCTGTCATTCATACCTTGTTGTTTCATTTATAGAACACAGGCATAGTAGATTTAGCATAATTCTTAAGGGCCCTAGAATTTTCAAAATGATAAATGAACATTGGCTTCAACTTCAAGTCACCAGCTGCATAAGCTCCTACCAAGAGAGTCAGCCTGTCCTTTGAAACTTTGAAGCCAGGCATTAACTTCTGTCTAGCTATAAAAATCCTAGCTGGTAGCTGGGCTCAGTGGCTCAGCCTATAATCCTGCGCCTTTGGGAGGCTGAGGTGAGTGGATTGCCTGAGCCCTGGGTTCGAGACCCGCCTGGGCAGCGAGACTTCATCTCTACAATAAAATTTTAAAAATCAGCCGGGCGTGGTAGCGCGTGCCTGTAATTCTGGCTACTTGGAAGGCTGAGGCGGAAGGATCACCGGAGCCCAGCAGGTCGAGGCTGCAGTGACCGGGAACGGCCACTGTACTCCA
>NW_007247249.1:673897-676146 GCF_000164805.1 Carlito syrichta | reverse complement strand
GGCTTATTTTTTTTTTATTTATTGTAGAGATGCGGTCTCGCCAAGTTGCCCAGGCGGGTCTCGAACCTGCGGGCTCAGGCAATCCACTCACCTCGGCCTCCCAAAGCGCAGGGATTACAGGCTGAGCCACTGAGCCCTGCCGGCTTTTTTTCTTAAAGCTCATGAACCAATCTCTGCTGACTTCAAATTTTCTTCTGCAGCTTTTTCACTTCTCTTAGCCTTCATAGAATTGAATGGAGTTAGGACACTGCTCTGGGTTAGGATTTGACTTAAGGGAACGTTGTGGCTGGTTTGATGTTCTATCTACACCAATAAAACTTTCTCCACATCAGCAATATGACTGTTTCACTTTTTTGTCATTCATGTGTTCACTGGAATAGCATTTTCACTTACTTCCATAACTTTTTTCTTGCATTCACAACTTGGCTGTTTGGCACATGAGCTCTGGCTTTCGGCCTGTTTTGGCTTTTGACAGGCCTCCCTCACCAAAATCTAATTTTATTTCTAGCTTTTGATTTAAACCAAGAGATGTGGAACTCTTCCTTTCACTTGATCACTTAGAGGTCATTGTAGGGTTATTAATTGATCTAATTTTAACATTCTTATTTTTCAGGGAATGGAAGATCTGAAGAGAGGAAGAGAGATGGGAGAACAACCAGTGGGTATGTCAGTAAAAACACATACATCATTTATCAATTAAGTTTACCATCCTATATGGGTGCCATTTGTGATGCCCCCAAATAATTACAATAGTAACACCAAAGATTATTGATCACAGATCACATAACAGATATAATAATGATGAAAAAATTTGAAATATTGCACGCATTACCAAAATGTGACACAGAGACACAAAGTGAGCACGTGTTGTTGGAATATGGTGTTGGTAGATTTGCTCAATGCAATTGCCACAAGCCTTCAATTTGCAAAGAATGTAAGGTCTGCAAAGTGAAATCAATTAAGGCAAAATAAGATATGCCTGTATGCCATAATCTGTAGGAATACACCATTAAAATATATATATTGGAGAGAAACTGACTTCAACATTTGGAGTTCCATATTTACAAATCACAGGAAACGGGCTTATTGGCTTAGCTTACATTGGGTACTTGTTTCTAAACCAACCAACTAAAATCAAGGCAATGGGGTATTAATGTTTATGCCAGATATATGGGTGCTGAGGAGAAGTTTCCAGGAGAAGGAGACATACCAGGCAAACAGTCACATAGTAGAGTGCATACATATGTCTTCCCATATATCTAATTTCATATGTTCTTGTGTCCAACACAGTGCAGTTTTCCTTCATAGAAAAAGACACCTTGCAGCCAGGCTCAGTGTCTCAGCCTGTAATTCCCCGCCTTTGGGAGGCTGAGGTGAGTGGATTGCCTGAGCCCGCGGGTTCGAGACCTACCTGGGCAACTTGATGAACCCTCATCTCTACGATAAATCAAAAAATCAGCCGGGCGTGGTAGCATGCGCCTGTAATTCCGGCTACTCAGAAGGCTGAGGGAGAAGGATCGGTGGAGCCCAGTGGGTCGAGGCTGCGGTGACCAGAGCGGCCACTGCACTCCAGTCTGGGTGACGGAGTGAAACTCCAACTCAAAAAAAAAAAAAGAAAGTTAACACCCTTTGCAGAAGGCACAAGAAGGGTGGAAGGACCAAGATACCTGAATCTAGATTGCACAGTGTTCATAGTCCTATCTCTCCCCTTGCTGTGCCAGCTGTCTTCCCTGATGGTGTGGTTATGAGGATCAGAGTTGATATTTTAGTAAGGGGGTCCAACAAACAGAAGGCACAGGGAACCAGCATACACAGGGATTTGTCTATTGGAAAAAGAGATAAGTATACATAGCAATTGCTGTATCTCCCTAATAAGCCTGATGGGTAGTTTTGGAATTCATTTACATTTCTTGAGCATAGGCCAGGTGGGGTCAGAATGGTATCAACTATGAGAGATTGATTTAAGACTTCAGAAATGTCAAATATTTCTGAAGTATACCTCATATATATTTAGTGAATTACAAATATTTGCTGGGTCTTGATCCTCCATTCTCTCCCAATATCTCTCTCTCTCCCTCCCTCCCTCCCTTCTTTTTTTTTTGTTTTGTTTTGTCTGTTTTTTGTTTTTGTTTTTTTCTTGTTTGTTTGTTTTTGTTTTTGTTTTTTTAGTTGAAGTCTCACTCTGTCGCCCAGACTGGAGTGCAGTGGCCGCTCCCGGCCACCGCAGCCTCGACCTGCTGGGCTCTGGC
>NW_007247249.1:673518-673877 GCF_000164805.1 Carlito syrichta | reverse complement strand
AAAAAAAAAAAAAAAAAAAGAAAGAAGAAGAAGAAAAGGGAGAGTCATGTGCAGAAGGTACATGTCCAGAACTGAAAAAGAGCTTAGGAAATATTCCTCTGAAAGGAACTCTACTATTTTAGCAGTATATTCTATGTTGGTGAGTATTTGGCCAGGGGCTTGTTGTAAGGATTAAACAATAAACACAGCTGATTTTGCAAGGCTTGAGTCTTTTTTTTTCAGTTCTTACAACTGAATGACCATTGCTTTCATTTTTGGGAATAGCATTTGCTAATAAGCCAATGCAGAAAACATTAGTGGTTAGGATTGTGATTTAATGATTTACCAAACTTATAACAGATGATCTTTTTTTTTTTTTG
>NW_007247249.1:672879-673498 GCF_000164805.1 Carlito syrichta | reverse complement strand
ATTTTTTGATTTATTGTAGAGATGAGGTCTCGCCTGCCCAGGCGGGTCTCGAACCCGCGGGCTCAGGCAATCCACTCACCTCAGCCTCCCAAAGTGCGGGATTACAGGCTGAGCCACCGAGCCCGGCTATCTCCCTTCCTTCTTTCCTTTCTTTTGTCAAGGTCTCACTCTGTTACCCAAACTGGAATGCAGTGGGACAATCGTGAATCATGACTCACTGCAGCCTTGACCTCCTGGATTCAAGTGATCCTTCAACCTCAGCCTCCCATGTAGCTACATGTTCACACCACCATGCCTAGCTAATTTATTTTTATTTTTGCATAAACAAGTTCTTGCTATGTTGCCTAGACTGCTCTTGAACTCCTGGGCTCAAGTAGTCCTCTTGCCTTGGTCTCCCAAAATTCTGAAATTACAACTGTGAGTCATTGCACCTGGTCATAATTTTTTTTTAACCCTTTAGAAAAGAAGAAAAGGGCCCGGGCTCAGGCTTAGCCTGTAATCCCAGCAGTTTGGGAGGCCGAGGCGAATGGATTGCCTGAGCCTGTGAGTTTGAGACCCACCCGGGCAACTTGGCAAGACCTCATCTCTACAATAAATCAAAAATTAACCGGGCATGGTA
>NW_007247249.1:664919-672545 GCF_000164805.1 Carlito syrichta | reverse complement strand
ATCCACTCACCTCAGCCTCCCAAAGGCATGGGATTACAGGCTGAGCCAACAAGCCCGGCTAACAGATGATCTTTACTGGATCACAGAAATATTGTGCAACAGTGGGTTAATTAATACTTTCTTTTATTTTTTTGAGTTGGAGTCTCACTCTGTTGCCCAGACTGGAGTGCAGTGGCACGTTTCCGGCCACTGCAGCCTCGACCTGCTGGGCTCTGGCAATCCTTCCACCTCAGCCTTCCAAGTACCTGGAACTATAGGCGCGCCTGGCTAATTTTTTGATTTGTTGTTGAGATGAAGTCTTGCCAAGTTGCCCAGGCGCGTCCCGAACCCGCAGGCTCAGGCAATCCACTCAACTCAGCCTCCCAAAGCGCTGGGATTACAGGCTGAGCCACTGAGCCCTGCTTATGTGTTCTTGTTTTGATGGCTCCAGTAATTGTCCATCTCAGGCTCTGACTAGCGCCATCTTGGCTGCAGCTGGTGGGTAGCTCAATAGTCATTGGATTCCTTATGGTGGGAGAGCTCCAAGATCAAGGCTCAGGCCTAGTTTGTTTTAAGATCAACCTGCCGAATTCCCGGGGGCCTGGATGACTTTACCCTGATTTTGGCCAGGTTATAGACCAACTGCCTGGAGGCTCTCCCTGAATGGGAGGAGTTCTGAGGCCAGACCTTCTTGTCTGGCTTGCTTTCAGGTTAGCCCTTGGAATCTCCATGGAATCTCTAAGAAATCCTAGTGTTAGATAAGTATCGCAGTGTAAGGGAGTTCCTGGAGTGACAAGATAAGGAAAAAATGTTTAGAGGATAATTTTTCTTTTTCAGTCAGGGTCTCGCTCTGTCACCCAGTCTGCAGTGCAGTGGTACAATCTTGGCTTACCATCCCTTACTGTGAGGATGGTAGACTCTCAAGTTCCCAGCACTTTCCCCCAAGACTGGCCCTTTCTCTGCTGCTTAGCGAAGGCCACTCAACTCCAGCTCCTCCTCTTGTTTACTCAGTGACACTGCTGAAGCTATTCCCCTTCCTCTCTTCTGCATTATCATTCCTTTCCTTTCTCTTGGGGCATTCCAAGTGGCATAAAGCACTTGTAATTTCGCCTTTCTTAAAATCCTTTTTGGACTCCTCTTCCATCTCCTGCTGCCTCCTTATTTCTTTGCCTCCCATCTCCTTTCCAACAAAACTTTCTGAAAGATTTGTCTGTGTTCTTTTCTTTTCTTTCTTTTTTTTTTTTTTGAGTTGGAGTCTCACTCTGTCGCCCAGACTGGAGTGCAGTGGCCACTCCCAGCCACCGCAGCCTCGACCTGCTGGGCTCCGGCGATCCCTCCGCCTCAGCCTTCCGAATAGCTGGAATTACAGGCGTGCGCTACCACACCTAGCTAATTTTTTGATTTTATTGTAGAGATGAAGTCTCACCTGCCCAGGCGGGTCTCGAACTCGCGGGCTCAGGCAATCCACTCACCTCAGCCTCCCAAAGGCTCAGGATTACAGGCTGAGCCACCGAGCCCGGCTTATGTTGTTTTCTTTTCTTTTTTTTTTTTGAGTTGGAGTCTCACTCTGTCGCCCAGACTGGAGTGCAGTGGCCGCTCCCGGCCACCGCAGCCTTGACCTGCTGGGCTCCAGCGATCCTTCCGCCTCAGCCTTCCGAGTAGCCGGAATTATAGGCGTGCTCTACCATGCCCGGCTAATTTTTTGATTTATTGTAAAGATGAGTTCTCGCTGCCCAGCGGATCTCGAACCCACGGGCTCAGGCAATCCACTCACCTCAGCCTCCCAAAGGTGCAAGATTACAGGCTGAACCACTGAGCCCGGCTGCTTATGTTCTTTTCAATTCTTCTTTTTCAATTCTGTTGTGGTTAAGTATATATATATATATCATAGAACTTACCATTTTAACCGTTTTTTGAGTGTACAATTCAGAGACACTAAGTACATTAACAATGTTAGGCAACCACTACCACTATCCATTTTAAGAACTTTTTCTTCATCCTTAACCGAAACTCCATCCCATTAACCAGTAGCTTTCATTTCTCTCTGCCCCTCAGTCCCTGGTAAGCACTGTGTTACCTTCTGCATACAAATTTGCCTACTATGGGTAACTCATGTAAGTGGAGTCATGTAATACATACCCTTTTGTGTTTGGTTTATTTCTCATAGGATGTTTTCAAGGTTTATATTCATCTATATTATAGCATGAGTCAGAATTTCATTCCTTTTAATGGCTGAAAAACATTCCATTGTATGTATATAGCACATTGTGTTTATCTATTCTTCTGTTGGTGGGCACTAGAGTTTCAGCCTTTGGGCTATTGTGAACAATGCCGCCATGAGAACATTCGCATACAAGTATCTGTTGAATCATTTCTCTTAAATCCACCCCAGTTAGGCTTTCACTCTCACTGCTCAACCCAAGCTGCTGGTCAAGGTTACCAATGACCTCTGATTTGCAATAGCCAATAATCAATTTTCCATCCTCATCTTACATAACTTAGTGCTATTTGACTGAACTAATCATTGCCACCTCCTTGAAATCTTTTCTTCAGTTGACATCAGGTTACTACCACACACTCCCAATTTCTCTCCTACCTCACTAGCCTCTCTCCTTAATCTCTTTTTTCTAATCATCTTCTCTGCCCCACTTCTCAATCTTTGGGTCTATTTTTTAAAAAAATTATGTATTTATGAATGTATTATTTTGTAGAGACAGAGTCTTGCTATGTTGCCCAGGCTGGTCTTGAACTCCAGGGCTCAAAGGATCTTCTTGCTTTGGCTTCTTAGAGTGCTGGGATTACAGGCATGGGCCATCATGACTCTGTCCTATTGACCCAGCCTCTATTATCTTTTGTCTCTGCACTTACTTTTTTTTTTTTGAGTTGGAGTCTCACTGTGTCGCCCAGACTGGAGTGCGGTGGCCACTCCCAGCCACCGCAGCCTCGACCTGCTGGGCTCCGGCAATCCTTCCTCCTCAGCCTTCCGAGTAGCCGGAATTACAGGCATGCGCTACCACGCCCGGTTGATTTTTTTTGATTTATTGTAGAGATGAGGTCTCGCTGCCCAGGTGGGTCTCGAACCCGCGGGCTCAGGCAATCCACTCACCTCAGCCTCCCAAAGGCGCGGGATTACTGGCTGAGCCACTGAGCCCGGCTTGCACTTTTACTTTCTTAATATCATCCAATCATATAGCAACTTCTGTTCTTTACTTGACATGTTCATTTAGATTTCAAGTGGGCATCTTACATTTAACATGTCCAAAACTAAATTCCTGACCATCCCTATCCTCCCCAACCCTTTCACTCTTTCTGAACTAATTTGATGGAATCCTTCTAGTTGCTTAGGCAAAATTTCTGTAATCATCTTTATTCCTCTGTTTCTCTCCTACCGCATGTCTAGTGCATTAACAAATGCTGTTAGGACTTCTTGCAACATATATACAGAATCTACCTTCATGTGATGGTACATATCTGTAGTCCCAACTACGTAGAAGGCTGAAGTGGAAGAATCATTTGAGCCCAGGAGTTAAGAGTTTGAGGCCGGCCGGGCCAGGTGGCTTAAACCTGTAATCCTAGCACTTTAGGAGGCCGAGGCAAGAGGATTGCCTAAGCCCAGGGGTTCCAGACCAGCCTGGGCAAAATTGTGAGCCCTTGTACAATAAATAAAAAAATTAGCTGGGCATGGTAGTGTGTGCCTGTAGTTCCAGCTACTTGGAAGGCTTAGGCGGAAGTGTTGCCTGAGCCCAGCAGGTTGAGGCTGCAGTGGCCATGAGCATATTACTGCACTTCAGCCTGAGTGACAGAGTGAAACTCCAACTCAAAAAACAAGAAAAGAAAAGAGTTTGAGGCCAGCCTGGGCAACATAGCAAAACTGTCTCTAAAATATGTGTGTGTTTGTCTATATACTGTATATATATATCCATATATGTCTGTCTATCTATCCATCTGTCTTCATGAATTCTGACCATTTCTCTTCACCTTCACCTCTACTGCCTTAATGCAAGTCACCAATATCTCTTGCCTGGAGTATTTCCATGGTCTCTCTCTCTCTCTTTTTTTTTTTTGAGTTGGAGTCTCACTCTGTCACCTAGACCTGCTGGGCTCCGGTGATGCCTCTGCCTCAGCCTTCCAAGTAGTTGGAACTACAGGCATGCGCTACCACGCCTGGCTAATTTTTGATTTATTGTAGAGATGAGGGCTCGCCAAGTTGCCTGGGTGGGTCTCGAACCCCCGAGCTCAGGCAATCCACTAGCCTCAGCCTCCCAAAGTGCTGGGGTTACAGGCTGAGCCACCAAGCCCGGCCTTCCATGGTCTCTTTTTTTTTTTTTTTTTTTGAGTTGGAGTCTCACTCTGTCGCCCAGTCTGGAGTGCAGTGGCCGCTTCCGGCCACCGCAGCCTCGACCTGCTGGGCTCCGGCGATCCTTCCTCCTCAGCCTTCCGAGTAGCCGGAATTACAGGCATACGCTACCACGCCCGGCTACTTTTTGATTTATTGTAGAGATGAGGTCTCGCTGCCCCAGGCGGGTCTCGAACCCGCGGGCTCAGGCAATCCACTCACCTCAGCCTCCTAAAGGCGCGAGATTACAGGCTGAGCCACCGAGCCCGGCCCATGGTCTCTTAACTACGCTTCCTGATTCTGCTGTTGCCTCTGTTCAGTTAATACTCAACACAGTGGAGGTTTTGGGTTTTTTTTTTCTAAATTAGTCTTTGAGCTAATTGGGTGTTGTTATCTTTTAGGGACACTAGTTTAGATTCCTGGAATATTTTATTTTATTTCGGTAGAGTCTCACTCTGTTGCTCAGGCTGAAGTGCAGTAGCATGATCATGGCTCACAGCAGTCTTGACCTCCTGGGTTCAGGAGATCTTTCTACCTCAGCCTCCCAAGTAGCTGAGACTACAGGTGTGTGCCACCATGCCCCCCCACCCCAATTTTTTTTTTTTTTGTAGAGACAACATCAGGCAATGTTGCCTAGGCTGGTTTCAAACTCCTGGTACTAGGTGATCCTCTCACCTCAGCCTCTCAAAATGCTGGGAATACAGGCATGAGCCACTGCACCTGGCTCCTGGAGTATTTTAGATGCCTAAAGTTACCAAATTAAAGTAGCCATCCCATTAGGGTTGTTTAATTTTTCATTTTAACTTTCTAATTGTCTTGAAGGAAAACAAATTTTGGGAGGTCAAAATGTCCCCAGATTGGTCATTGTAATTCCAAATCATTTTCAGGGAAATTGATCCACTGAGAATGAAATTTACAAGACAAAGGATTAAAATTTCATGCAAAAAACCCAGCATGGGTTCAAGATGGGAATGACTAAGCATTTATACCCTTAGAAGCAGACGTCTCTATGAATACTCACCAAAAAGGGGGGAACAATCCTTTATTGGCATCTGGCAACAAAGGACACCTGATAGAGGCCTGAACCTCAACCTACGTGAGAGATCTGGGAAAATGAGAGGACTCCTCAATAGGGTTTGAGACTTGTGACGAAGCCATGGAACACAAGGTATTCCTGCAGGTATCATGCGTGAAATTTCTATGGCATGGAAATACAGAAGAAGAGAGTCACCCACTTCTGTTTTTTGTTTGCTTGTTTGTTGGTAGGGATGGGGGGGTCTCACTATGTTGCCCAGGCTGGTCTTGAAATCCTGGGTTCAATTGTTCCTCTCACCTTGATCTCCCAAAGTGCTAAGATTATAGGCCGAGCTGCAACACTTGCTTCCCCCACCATTTTTGGGTAGATTCATACCCCCCCACTTCTATCATCATTTAATGTCAATCAAGAAGAGGTGAGCCAGGCTCAGTGGCTCAGCCTGTAATCCCGCGCCTTTGGGAGGCTGAGGTGAGAGGATTGCCTGATCCCGCGGGTTTGAGACCTGCCTGGGTAACTTGGTGAGCCCTCATCTCTACAATAAATCAAAATGAGCCGGGCGTGGTAGCATACGCCTGTAGTTCTAGCTACTTGGAAGGCTGAGGCGGTAGGTTCGCCAGAGCCCAGCAGGTCGAGGCTGCAGTGGCCGAAAGCGGCCACTGCACTCCAGTCTGGGTGACAGAATGAGACTCCAACTCAAAAAAAAAAAAAAAAAAATAAGAGGTGAAAGATTAGAGTGGAAAGCAGTAAGACAAAGGCATTTATTGGGGGGGGGCGGGTCCTTAGGAATTGCAATTCAGGTGACACAGATTCAGCTAAAGGCTAAACCATGTTCCAAAGAGAGGTAGGAGAATAGGGATTTTTAAAAGAATGCTTAGGGTGATTACATTAGTTGTTTAAAAAGAATTATCTGACTGGGTTCAGTGGCTCAGCCTGTAATCCCACACTTTGGGAGGCCGAGGTGAGTGAATTGCCTGAGCCCGCGGGTTCGAGACCCGCCTGGGCAACTTGGCGAGACCTCATCTCTACAATAAATAAATAAATAAATAAATAAATAAATAAGCCGAAGCCGGGCTCGGTGGCTCAGCCTGTAATCCCGCGCCTTTGGGAGGCTGAGGTGAGTAGATTGCCTGAGCCTGAGGGTTCGAGACCCGCCTGGGCAACTTGGCGAGACCTCATCTCTACAATAAATCAAAAGAAAATGAGCAAATCGTGGTAGCGCGTGCCTGTAGTTCCAGCTACTTGGAAGGCTGAGGCGGAAGGATCGCTGGAGCCCAGCAGGTCGAGGCTGCGGTGGCCTGGAGTGGCCACTGCACTCCAGTCTGGGCGACTGAGTGAGACTCCAACTCAAAGAAAAAAAAAGAGTTATCTGGTGAAGGTGGCTGACTTAGTACATGAGTCCATAGTTCATTGGTTGTCACTGTTCAGAAGTTGCAGTGCTGGCAAAGTCCATCTGTTTTCCATTATATTTTGGTCATGGAGGTTTGGCGTAGTTCAAAGTTTCAATGCAAGTTCCAGTTTCTTTGTTTTTTGTTTCCAAGATTGCAGGTCATGCTGGTAGTCCTTCTTAAAATGACTTCCCAACCATTTTAGAGCTCTGAACCAGAGTAACGTCATTTTGCATCATATTTCACGCTCCTTTACTCAAAACCCTCCAAAGGCTTTCAACCTCACTCAAAGTAAAAGTCAACATACTGGAAACCATCTGCAAGGCCCTACACAATCTGGTCCCTCATTAGTTCTCTGACCTCTCCTCCTACAGCTCTTTACCTTATTCACATCTCTTCAGTTATACTGGCCTCATTGCTCAAACACACCAGGCACATTTCCTCCCTGGGCCTTGTACTTACTGTTTCTTCACCATCTTCATTCAGATGCCACCTTCTCAGTGAGATACCTTCCCTGATGATCTTATATAGATTTGCAATCCTGCCGGCATTTTACTTTTCTTCATTGCACTTATTACTTTGTAATATGCAATGAAATTTACTTAGTTATGCTGCTTATTGTGTTTTCTTCCCAGTAGAATGTAAACTATCCAGTGCTGGGACTTTTCTTTCTTTTGTTCATTAATGTCTCCCCAGGACCTCAAATACTGCCTGGTGATAGCATGTAGGCGCTCAAATTCTTTTGTGAGATGAACAACTAGATTCAATACAAGTCACACATAGGGGCAGTAAGTTGGTGGCAAAGGCACTTTGTACTCTCAATGTTTTTTTGTTTTTTTTTTTTTTGAGTTGGAGTCTCACTCTGTCACCCAGACTGGAGTGCAGTGGCC
>NW_007247249.1:662988-664700 GCF_000164805.1 Carlito syrichta | reverse complement strand
CCAGGCGGGTCTCGAACCCGCGGGCTCAGGCCATCCACTCACCTCAGCCTCCCAAAGGCGCGGGATTACAGGCTGAGCCACCGAGCCCGGCCTCTCAATGTTTTTATGGAAACAGGAAGCAAAGTTAGTTGCTGGGAGCAGGGTCAGACTTGTGAGACAGGACTTGAAGAAGGTGTTGCACATGAGCAAAAGCAGTTGTGGGAAATGATAAAGGTATCAAATAAAAGCTTCCCAGCCCTTACAGAGCATCTTGCTGAAATTGAAGGAAATCTATTTGTGAAGGATCAGTCTGGAGATTTTTCTCTAAAGTCTAATCATAGCTACTGTTTATTGAATGAGTCAGAAGCTGTGCTAAGTGCTTTACTTTCACTATTTTATTTTATTCTCACTGAAAGGTACAGACAACAGTCAGAAGGGCGTCCCCAAGATGGCGCTGCCTCCCAAAGACAACAAAGGCCCTAAGCGGCTTCTCCCGCCGGCGCGAAACTTGAACCTGTGCTCAAACAACCTCTTCCTATAGAAATGCTGCCTCATGGTCTCCTCCAACGGGACCCAGGCACGGCGCAGGCCAGCCCCTTCAAGGTTCAAGGTTCATAAATATACCCTTCTCCCTGCGTAGCTCTCTCTCTCTTATTCTCTCTCTCTCTCTCTCTCAAGGTTCAAGGTTCATAAATATACCCTTCTCCCTGCATAGCTCTCTCTCTCTTATTCTCTCTCTCTCTCTCTCTCTCTCTGTCCCCGCCACTCTCTTACTCACTTACTCTCTTTCTCTCTCGGTCTCCCTTTCTCTTTCTCTCTCTTGCCCTTCCTCAGTTATAGTCCCTTCATGTTACTGCCCCTTTAATAAATCTCTTGGTTCAGACCGGGCGTGGAGTCTTACTCGTGCCTCTTTCACTCACAATACATCTGAGATAAATATTATTATTTACATTTTACTGGAGGGAAAATGAAGGCTTAGATAAGTTAAGTAACTTGCCCATATTTACCCAGCTGGAACACGGCAGAGCTGAGATTCAAAATCAGCTCTGTTTTACTCCAAAGTCATGTTTGCAGCATGCTCTATGCTTGTTGTGGGTATGGTATAAGAGAGTGTTCCAATCTTGAGTGTTTGCAAGGTGAGTGAGGCAGAATAAAAAAGGTTTACCATT
This sequence comes from Carlito syrichta, assembly GCF_000164805.1. Taxonomy (NCBI): domain Eukaryota; kingdom Metazoa; phylum Chordata; class Mammalia; order Primates; family Tarsiidae; genus Carlito; species Carlito syrichta. The sequence goes on along the minus strand of NW_007247249.1, from coordinate 663,552 downwards.
ATAGCTTCTAGGAGGTAGAGTGGTTAAATGGTGTACTGTGGATTCTAGACTGGATAAAGATGGTACTATAGCCATGAATGGAATAAGTTTTCTAGAAGCAAATGGAGAAATGAAGGTATTAGATCTATGACCAAAGTAGCAACATAGGAGGACTGACATCATGGTAGAATGAGCCAATGAGGATCTCTTCCACTCCTCCCCTGCAGAGACATAGTAGTGGTGTTCTTGGGTGCCAAAAGTGAAAGAGGAACTAAAGACTGGATCTGTAAACCTTCTGTATCAGTCAGGGAAATATCAGAGCAGAATATATACTCTAGAGGCTGGATAATGGGCTTTGAACACCTGCATAAGGATAGAATATATGACTTTATGATAGAATAAGGCAGGAAACTGAAATGAGATGCATAAATCAAGCCAGGACTCTGATATAGCTACTCCTCAGTGAAAGGGGGAACTAGAGTAATCCTCAGGGAAGTTATAAGGAAATGTTATCTGCCCTGTGTTCAGATTTTTTTTTTTGAATTGGAGTCTCACTCTGTCACCCAGACTGGAGTGCAGTGGCCA
>NW_007247249.1:662014-662968 GCF_000164805.1 Carlito syrichta | reverse complement strand
GCCTTCCAAGTAGCTGGAACTACAGGCGTGCACTACCACGCCTGGCTAATTTTTTGATTTCTTGTAGAGATGAGGTCTTGCCTGCCCAGGCGGGTCTTGAACCCACGGGCTCAAGCAATCCACTCACCTCAGCCTCCCAAAGGTACAGGATTACAGCCTGAGCCACCGAGCCCGGCTGTGTTCAGATTTTTAATCTGAATTTATCCCTGTACTTATTAATTTGAAGAGCAGATACCAGTTTAAAAACTGATCCTGGACAACTGAAATCCTTTTGTGCCTGAGGTAAAGATATAAAACCACTATGTAGCATACTTCCATAACTCAACAAACTCACAAGGGAAAGCCAATCCTTGTTGAAGATGATCTTATAGTCTATATTCCTAACCACATGAGGAAATGACCCACTATGCAAAGATTTACCAGATACAGTATAATTAAACTTCTAAAACCTTGATTTTTTTTTTTGAGTTGGAGTCTCACTCTTGTTGCCCAGGTTGGAGTAAAGTGGCACACTCACAATCATAGCATCCTCGAATGGCTGGACTCAGGTGATTCTTCCGCCTCAGCCTTCCAAGTAGCTGGAACTACAGGTGTATGCCACCACACCTGGCTAGTTTTTGTGGTTTACTGTATGTAGAGATGAGGTCTCACCAACTTGCCCAGGCTGGTTTTGAACCCCCGGGCTCAGGCACTCCTCTTGCCTCAGTCTCCCAAAGTGTTGAGATTACAGGCTGAATCACCCCACCTGGCCACTAAAACTTTGGTTTTTATTGACTAGCCTTTCAAAACATTATAAAATAAGTAGTTTCAAAAATTATTAAAGGGATGATAGGAGATACAGAAATCAAAAGGAAAAAATAACACTGTGATAAGAATAGACCAGGCAAGCCGGGCTCAGTGGCTCAGCCTATAATCCTGCACCTTTGGGAGGCTGAGGTGAGTGGATTGCCTGAG
>NW_007247249.1:660241-661961 GCF_000164805.1 Carlito syrichta | reverse complement strand
GAGCCCAGCAGGTTGAGGCTGCAGTGGCTGGAAGCGGCCACTGCACTTCAGTCTGGACAACAGAGTGAGACTCCTACTCAAAAAACAAAAACAAAAACAAAACAAAACAAAAAACTGAATAAGTGGTTAAACTATAGAGTAATACAATTTAATGAATGATTAGTGAACTGGATCACAGGTATAAGATAACTATCCAAAGGATTGTGCAAAGGAAAGAGATGAAGAAAATAAAAGTTGAAACATGGAAGTTAGTATCCAACACACATGTAGTAGAAGTTCCCAGGAGAAGAAAATAGAAAAAAATGGGAGTGAAGACAATATTCAGAAAGATGAGGGCTAAGAATTTTCTGAGAATTATAAAAGACTTTATTGCTCAAATGAAGAAAGTTGACTTATAAGCAGAATAAACATTATAAAAACTCAAGAACACCAGAGACAAAGACAAAGCTTACATATAGAGATAAAAAGCATTACATTGGTATCTCATTAGCAAGAACAGATACCAAAAACAAAAAAAAAGAAGCCGGGCTCAGTGGCTCAGCCTGTAATCCCGCGCCTTTGGGAGACTGAGGTGACTGGATTGCCTGAGCCTGCGGGTTCAAGACCCGCCTGGGCAACTTGGCGAGACCTCATCTCTACAATAAATCAAAAAATTAGCCGGTCGTGGTAGCGCACGCCTGTAATTCCAGCTACTCGGAAGGCTGAGGCAGAAGAATCGCCGGAGCCCAGCAGGCAAGGCTGCGGTGGCCGGGAGCGGCCACTGCACTCCAGTCTGGGTGACAGAGTGAGACTCCAACTCAAAAAAAAAAAAAAAGAATGCTGACATATTTTTAATATTCTGAGAGGAAATAACCAGCACACTAGAATTCTATACCCAGCTAAACTATCATCCGATATTGAGGATATGATAAAGCCTTTTTCAGATAGTCAAAAGATTGTTTTTCACTCAGAGACTCTTTATGAAAGCATTATTAAATGGAGTAATTCACTGAGAAGATATTTGGAACTAGAAGGGATAATGGGAATACAAGAAACAGTGGTGCTCAGGTAAGGAAAGTGTGTCTGCTGGGAAAAAGAAAGTGAGCCAGCTTGGGGCTTAGAAAGTTGTGGTCAGAAGTTGGAAGATTGAGGCTTAATATTTTGGAGGGTGGAGAAGTTCTCTGTGTTGCTAAGTTTCACATAACCTTGAAAGTGTGTGACTCAAGTAGTACCATTTAACCATAGAAAGTCAAGAAGCTTTGAAGCTAAGATATTGGAGAGATCATCAACATGCCAAATATCCTCCTCCACTGTTTCCCAGATTAGTTCTACAATTTTCTCCCAGAGCTGCTTGAATACTAGCAGACTGATCCCTATGAACTATAGCATCCAGGCTTTCTTGCTAGCTGGCTTCATGTTGGATTTGGCCAGGTGGTATCACTGACTAAAAAATCAAAGTGGAAGAGAGATATCAGAATATTTTGTTCCTACTCTCTCCCTGTTCAGTGTTGAGTCTCTGGTAGCCGCTGTGTCTCATTATGACTGAAGTTCCTACTGGGTGGCCTCTTGTCCACGGCATCAGTTCTTATACTGGGCTCAGATAATTCTATTTCTTCTTCTTTCATTTTAGCTCTATGAATGATAACATTTTGTTTGTTTGTTTGTTTTTTTGAGTTGGAGTCTCACTCTGTCACCCAGACTGGAGTGCAGTGGCTGTTACCAGCCACTGCAGCCTTGACCT
>NW_007247249.1:659212-660221 GCF_000164805.1 Carlito syrichta | reverse complement strand
GCGATCCTTCTGCCTCAGCCTTCCAAGTAGCTGGAAATACAGGTGTGCGCTACCATGCCCAGCTCATTTTGATTTATTGTAGAGATGAGGTCTTGCCATGTTGCCCAGGCAGGTCTTGAACCCACAGGCTCAGGCAGTCCACTCACTTCAGCCTCCCAAAGGCGCGGGATTACAGGCTGAGCCACCAAGCCCAGCTGATAACATGTTTTTACTGCCACTGGTTTCTAGGTTCTGTTGAGAAATAATTCTCCATGGCTTTCTCATCTTTCTGCACATCTTACAAGCAAGGTACTCATATCTTTTCAAGAATTTTGTATACTGAGTAGCCTTAGAAAGTAAAGATAGTGTCTCTGGTGCAAAAGGCAGTCATATTAATGGTCCAGTGTAATAAAGATAATGTCTCCCTCTGGAACAAAGGGCAGACCTGATTAGTGCTCATTATAAAAGACTGGGTTCCCTAAGCTCTGAGTTTCCTCTCCTATAACTCAACTCCCTGCATGTGCAGTTGTTATCTGGCTCTCCTCATGTCACTCTTCACAGAAATTAGGACTTGGGGAACCAGAATAAAAGTGCTGATGCTCTGGCTACTGCTATTATTATGAGTAGTAAACTATCTCTTATCTTTGACCTAGGAGTGTTGTGTCTTATATCAGCATCCATGGAACTAACAGCTAGCTTTCAAATAGGATAAAATCTCAGATCCTTCACAGTTCTTGACAGGTTTTTTGGTATCTCTTTTTTGTTCCTCTAAATCTGACGACACCTCTAAAAATAGTCTTTTCATAAAATTTATCTCAAGCCGGGCTCAGTGGCTCAGCTTATAATCCTGTGCCTTTGGGAGGCTGAGGTGAGCGAATTGCCTGAGCCCGCGGGTTCGAGACCCGCCTGGGCAGCAAGACCTCATCTCTACAATAAATCAAAAAATCAGCCGGGCGTGGTAGTGCATGCCTGTAATTCTGGCTACTGGGAAGACTGAGGTGGAAGGATCGCCGGAGCCCACCAGGTCGAG
>NW_007247249.1:657020-659192 GCF_000164805.1 Carlito syrichta | reverse complement strand
GGCCACTGCACCCCAGTCTGGGCGACAGAGTTAGACTCCAACTCAAAAAAAAAAAAAAAATGTATCTCAGTGAATTCTGTTTCCTACTGGACCTCTTCCTTATATACTTTCTGCCCCCGAGCCCATACTATCTTATGCTTCCTTGACTTTTATCTTGAAGTTCCTTCTATTAACCAAATAGTTTGAAATCTCAAGGGATGTGTGATGGTTAATTTTGTGTGTCAACCTGCCTAAGCAATGGTGTTCATTTGTCTGGTCAAACAGTAGCCTAGATGTTGCTGTGAAGATATTTTTTAGATGTGATTAATATTTGGATATGTTTTTCTTTTTTTTTAGAGACAAGATCTCACTCTGTCACCTCAGCTGGAGCAAAAATGGCATGATCCTAACTCACTGTAACCTCAAACTCCTGAGTTCAGGCAATTCTCCTGCCTTGGTCTCCCAAAGTGCTGGGATTGCAGGCATGAGCCACCATGCCTGGAATATAATTTATTTTTTAAGGACTTTGATTAAACTTTCTTACCCCCTCCACAATGTGGGTGGGACTTATCCAATTAGTTGAATGCTTTAAGAGCAAAAACTTAGGTTTCCCAAAGAAGAAGAAATTCTGCCTCAAGACTGCTATATAAAAACTTTGCCTGAGTTTCCTGCCTGCTGTCCTGGTCTACAGATTTCAGACTTGACAGCCTCTACAATTGTGTGAGCCAAATTCTTAACATAAATCTCTCTCTTTATGTATATATATATATATATATATATATATATATAGATATATATATAGCCTATTGGGTCTGTTTCCCTGGAGAACTCTGACTAATATAGGATGCTACAGAATTCAGAGACAAGCCATAAGCACAGTGTCAAAGTTCCCAAATAATGAGAGGGAGTTTCTTAGGCAAAGAGTAGGAGACAGCAATAGGATGAAAAAGAGGTATTTACCTGAGAGATTGTATTTCTAGAGTCCAAATGGAGAGCTAGGAGAATGATTCAGTGGTAACTTCAGGCAATGATGTAAGCAGAATGCATATGATCTGGCCCCTGACTGTGTGTCAAGCTTTATCATGCATCTTTGACACTCATGTACTTACCAGAAACTAACTCCATACTATCTTATGTCTCCTTGACTTTAGTCTTACAGTTCCTTCTGCTAGGACGTTTTCTTTTTTCCTCTCTCCCTTCCCCTACCCAGAGCCTTTTAATCTCTTATAGTCTCACCACTTTTCCTACCTGGCAAACTCCTTTTCCTCCTTCAAGTCACAGTAAAACTCTCCTAAAAAGCAATTAGTTGAACCACCTTCCTCACTATTCTAGCACTTACACTGTTCTGTAATGCTGTTTGTATGTCTGCCTCCTCACTGGCCTGTGAGCTAAAACTACCTTTTAAACTCCGTATTAGGCCGGGCTCGGTGGCTCAGCCTGTAATCCCAGCACTTTGGGAGGCCGAGGTGAGTGGATTGCCTGAGCCCATGGGTTCAAGACCCACCTGGGCAACTTGATGAGACCTCATCTCTACAATAAATCAAAAATTAGCCGGGTGTGGTAGTGCGCACCTGTCATTCCAGCTACTTGGAAGGCTGAGGCAGAAGGATTGCCGGAGCCCAGCAGGTCGAGGTTGTGGTGGCTGGGAGCGGCCATTGCACTCCAGTCTGGGTTACAGAGTGAAACTCCAATTCAAAAAAAAATAAAAATAAATAAAAAATAAACTCCATATTAGGTATACATAGGACAAGATATATCATATGCAATTTGCTTTGTACTTATTTGTTGCATGAATGAGTGAAAGAGTGAATGGTCAATGATCATATACATGGTAAAATAAGATTCAGTAAGAATTTTCTTACTCCAAAGCCCAATCTTCTTCCATACATGATGTGATCCAATTCCTTATGAATTCTGTAGTTAGAATCCAACTTTTAGGAAGAAGAATTTCTGTCAGCAGTAGGAAAAAAGAACAGATATGGGAAAATTGTTGATGAATGTCAATTTAAAGAAAAATTAGAACACACAACACTTGTTTTGTTTTAGTTTGTTTGCTACTCTTTTCTGGTTGTCAACAGGATTTCCAAAGGATTGATTTAAAATATAAAAAGAGAGCCGGGCTTGGTGGCTCAGCCTGTAATCCCGCGCCTTTGGGAGGCTGAGGTGAGTGGATTGCCTGAGCCCGCGGGTTCG
>NW_007247249.1:652451-656866 GCF_000164805.1 Carlito syrichta | reverse complement strand
AATTACAGGCGTGTGCTACCACGCCCGGCTGATTTTTTGATTTTATTGTAGAGATGAGGTCTCGCCAAGTTGCCCAGGCGGGTTTCGAACATGTGGGCTCAGGCAATCCACTCACTTCAGCCTCCCAAAGCGCGGGATTACAGGCTGAGTCACTGAGCCTGGCTACTTTTCTCTTTTTTTAACCTCAAAAAAAAAAAAAAAGATTTTGATTTGCCACAGGCAAGATATATAATTGAAGTCCTTCTCTGTTTTAAAATGAAACCCAGTTTGGAAGGCTTCTATATTTATTGATTTGTATATGTTGAACTGACCTTTCATCCTAGAAATAAAGCCCGCCTGATCCTGGTGAATAATCTTTTTGATGTGGTTTGCGCGTATTTTGTTGGGGGATTTTTTCCTTTTTTTTGAGTTGGAGTCTCACTCTGTCCCCCAGACTGGAATGCAGTGGCCGCTCCCGCCCACCGCAGCCTCAACCTGCTGGGCTCTGGTGATCCTTCCACCTCAGCCTTCCAAGTAGCCGGAATTACAGGCATGTGCTACCACACCCAGCTGCTTTTTTTGATTTATTGTAGAGATGAGGTCTTGCTGCCCAGGCGGGTCTCGAACCCGCGGGCTCAGGCAATCCACTCACCTCACCCTCCCAAAGGCGCGGGATTACAGGCTGAGCCACCGAACCTGGCTGGGGATTTTTGTATGTTCATCATAGATATTGGCCTGTAGTTTTCTTTCCTTGTTGTGTCTTTGCCAGATTTTGGTATCAGGATGATATTGGCTTTGTAGACTGAATTAGGGAGGAGTCTCTCATCCTCTATTTTTTGGGGAATAATTTCAGTAGGATTGGCATCAGTTTTTCCATGTACATCCTTTAGAATTTGGCTATGAATCTGTCTAGTTCAGGTCTTTTTTGGGGTAGGTAGGTCTTTTATTACTGATTTAATTTTGTTGATCATTATTGTTTTATTCAGGATTTCAGTTTCTTCCTGTTTTAATCTTGGAAGGTTGTGTGTTTCCAGGAATTTACCCATTTCCTCTAGATTTTTTAGCTTGCAGGTTTATGTATAGCCAGTCTATATTCATAAGTGTTATCACACACAAAGTTGAGTGGACAACTTCTGATATGTTTGATTTTGATATCATGCAGAGAAGTTGCTCCATTCCTTAAATTGCCCTGTATACTTACTTCTTTTTTTTTGAGTTGGAGTCTCGCTTGGTCACCCAGACTGGAGTGCAGTGGCCGCTAGCGGCCACCGCAGCCTCGACCTGCTGGGCTCCGGCGATCCTTCCGCCTTAGCCTTCCAAGTAACTGGAACTACAGGCGTGCGCTACCATGCCCGGCTAATTTTTGATTTATTGTAGAGATGAGGTCTCGCCAAGTTGCCCAGGAGGGTCTCGAACCCGAGGATTCAGGCAATCCACTCACCTCAGCCTCCCAAGGCGCGGGATTACAGGCTGAGCCACCGAGCCTGGCTTATACTTACTTCTAATAATGGAATTATTAGAAAGGGTATACTTACTTCTAATAATGGAATTCTACATGTAGACATTAATTCCTTTAATTTAAAGTAGATACTCCTTTCTGTTCAGTACGCACTCCAATCTATATCTGTACATCATGGCTTTTTCCTAAACTCCATACCTAAATATCCATCTACTTCTGCCACACAGTCACCTCCAATACAACATTTCCAGACAGCCAGGCATGGTGGATCATGCCTATAATCCCAGCACTTTGGGAGGCAGAGGTGAGAGGATTACCTGAGGTCAGGGGTTCAAGACCAGCCTGGGCAACTTGGTGAGACCTCATTTCTTTCTTCTTTTTATTTTTTTGAGTTGGAGTCTCACTCTGTCGCCCAGACTGGAGTCAGTGGCACACTCCTGGCCACTGCAGCCTCGACCTGCTGGGCTCCAGTGATCCTTCCGCCTCAGCCTTCCAAGTAGCTGGAACTACAGACACGCGCTACCATGCCCAGCTAGTTTTTTTTATTTTATTTATTGTAGAGACGAGGTCTCGCCAAGTTGCCCAGGTGGGTCTCAAACCCGCAGGCTCAGGCAATCCTCTCGCCTCGGCCTCCCAAAGTGCTGGGATTACAGGCTGAGCCACCGAGCCCGACTGGTCTTGTACTTTTGGCCTTAAGTGGACCTCCCCATTGGCTTCATAAAGCACTAGTATTACAGGTGTGAGTCACCATCCCTGGACTTCTGTGTGTTTAACATTTCTGCACTTTGTCTACTGGTCTACATGACCATTACCACTATCTAGGTTCAGGCCCTTTATCAGTTCTCACTTTTATAAATGAGGAGTTGAGCCTCTCTTCCATCCTCCACGATGTCCCAGGGAGGCGTTTATGAACACTTACACAATGGCTACTCATTGCCCTTAGGATAAAGTATAAACTCCCGTATCATGTAAGGTATTAATCTTCAGACCTTGCCTGCTCGCCAATATATATCTTCTTCTCCCTACCTCATTCCTACCGATTTCATATATTACCATATTTTTTTCAGTCTTCTCATGTTCTCTTTACTGTCTGTCTTCTTACATGTTGCTCTTCTTGTTTGAGAAGCTCTTTTCCCATTTCACCTGACTAACTAATATATGTACTTTGAGATTCAGCTCAGTCACTAATATCCTTTCAAAAGTGTTTCTAGACTCACACCTGTAATCCTAGCCCTTTGGGAGGCCGAGAGGCAAGAGTGTTGTTTAAGTCTAGGAGTTTAAGATCAGCCTAGGTAATGTAGCAAGACCTTGTCTCTAAAACAGTATCAAAAAAATTGCCAGGCATGGTGGCGTGTGCCTGTAGTCCTAGTTACTTGGGAGGTTGAGGCAGGATGATTGCCTGAGCCCAGGAGGTTGAGGCTACAATGAGGCATCATCATGCCACTGTACTCCAGCCTGGGTGACAGAGTGAAACTCTGACTAAAAAAATTTCTAGACATTTCTCACCTGAGCTAAATGCTTTCACCAAAGGTCCATATACTTATTAATGTCATGATACTTATCACATGACTAATTTTGCTTCCATGCCTTTCCAAGTAGATTTTATTTTATTTTATTTTATTTTTGAGTTGGAGTCTCACTCTGTCACCCAGACTGGAGTGCAGTGGCCGCTCCTGGCCACCGCAGCCTCGACCTGCTGGGCTCTGGTGATCCTTCTGCTTCAGCCTTCCAAGTAGCTGGAACTACAGGCGTGCACTACCACGCCCGGTTAATTTTTGATTTATTATAGAGATGAGAACTCGCCAAGTTGCCCAGGCGGGTCTCGAACCCGTGGGCTCAGGCCATCCACTCACCTCAGCCTCCCAAAGCATGGGATTACAGGCTGAGCCACTGAGCCCGGCTGCATAATGTTTTTATGGCTGCATAATGTTTTTATGGTTCATCCAGGTTGTAGCATGTACCAGAATTTCATTCCTGTTTAAGGCTGAATAATACACACACAAACACACACACACACAAACACACACACACACACGGCATTTTGTTTATCCATTCATCTGTTGATGGACACTTGGATTATTTCCATATTTTGGCCATTGCAAATAATGCTACTATAAATATTGATGTACAAGCATTTGTTTGAGTCCCTGCTTTTGATTTTTTTTTTTTTTTTTTTGAGTTGGAGTCTCTCTCTGTCGCCCAGACTGGAGTGCAGTGGCCACTCCCGGCCACCGCAGCCTCGACCTGCTGGGCTCCGGCGATCCTTCTGCCTCAGCCTTCCAAGTAACTGGAACTACAGGCATGCACTACCACGCTCGGCTAATTTTTTAAATTTTTATTGTAGAGATGAGGTCTCGCCAAGTTGCCCAGGCGGGTCTCGAACCCGCAGGCTCAGGCAATGCACTTACCTCAGCCTCCCAAAGTGCTGGGATTACAGGCTGAGCCACCGAGCCCAGCTGCTTTTGATTCTTTTGTATATACAGCTAGATGTGGCATTGCTGGATCATGTGGTAACACTAAGTTTCCCTTTTTGAGGAACCACCATACTGTTTTTCATAGTAGCTGCACCATTCTATAGTTCCACAAGTCAATCCACAAGTGTTTACATTTTTCCACATTTTTGTCAATACCTGTTATTTTCCTTTTTAAAAAACATAGCTATTTTTCAGGTGTGATGTAGTATCTCCTTGTGGTTTCAATGTGCATTTCTCTAACGTGCATTTCCCTAATAGCTAGAAATATTGAGCACCCAAGTGTTTATTGGCCAGTTGTATATATTCTTTGGAGTAATGTCTATTTGTGTGTTTGCCGACTAAAATTTTTTTGTTGCTGAATTGCAAGAGTTAAAAAATATGTTTTAAGCCAGGCTTGGTGGCTCAGCCTGTAATCCCGTGCCTTTGGGAGGCTGAGGTGAGCAGATTGCCTGAGCCCGCTGGTTCGAGACCCGCCTGGGCAGCAAGACCTCATCTCTACAATA
>NW_007247249.1:645813-652081 GCF_000164805.1 Carlito syrichta | reverse complement strand
TATTTATTTATTTATTTTTGAGTTGGAGTCTCACTCTGTTGCCCAGACTGGAGTGCAGTGGCACGCTCACGGCCACCGCAGCCTCGACCTGCTGGGCTGTGGCAATTCTTCCGCCTCAGCCTTCCATGTAGCTGGAACTATAGGCGTGTGCTACCACGCCCGGCTAATTTTTTTGATTTATTGTAGAGATGAGGTCTCGCCAAGTTGCCCATGCGGGACTCGGACCACGGGCTCAGGCAATTCACTCACCTCGGCCTTCCAAAGCACGGGATTATGGGCTGAGCCACCGAGCCTGCTAGTTCTTACATTTAGATCTTTGATCCATTTTAATTTTTGCATGTGGTGTAAGATAAGAAGTGCAACTTCCATCTTATGCATAAGAATATTCAGTTTTCTCAACACCATTTATTGGAAAGAGTGTCCTTTCTCCATTGAGTGTCTTGATAACCTAGTTGAAAATCATTTAATCATATATGCAGGACTTTATTTCTGGAGTCTCTATTCTATTCTTTCATCTATATTCCCAGTATCACACTGTTTTATTAGTGTGGCATTGCAGTTAAGTTTTGCAACCAGGAAGTATGAGTCCTTTAACTTTATTTTTTTATTTGTATTTATTTATTTATTTATTTTTTAGAGTTGGAGTCTCACTCTGTTGCTCAGGTTGGATTGCAGTGGTATATTCACGGCCACCCCAGCATCGATTTGCTGGGCTCAGGTGATCCTTCCGCCTCAGCCTTCCAAGTAGCTGGAATTACAGGTACGTACTACCACTCCCAGCTATTTTCTGTTTTATTGTAGTGACGCAGTCTTGCCAAGTTGCCTGGGCTGGTCTCGAACCCGTAGGCTCAAACAATCCACTCGCCTCATCCTCCCAAAGTGCTGGGATTACAGGCTGAGCCATTGAGCCCAGTATATATATATATTTTTTTATGTTGGAGTCTCACTCTGTCACCCAGGTTGGAGGGCAGTGGCATGCTCCCGGCCACCACAGCCTCTACCTGCTGGGCTCAGGCGATCTGTCTGCCTGAGCCTTCCAAGTAGCTGGACCTACAGGTATGTGCCACCACACCTGGTTAATTTTTTTATTTTTTGTAGAGACGAGGTCTCACCAAGTTGCCCAGGCTGGTCTCAAATCTGCAGGCTCAGGCAGTCCTCTCACCTCAGCTTCCTAAAGTGCTGAGATTATAGTCATGAGCCACTGTGCCTTGCCAAGTCCTTTAACTTTATTTTTCGAGATTGTTTTTTGTTATTTGTGAGTCCCTTGAGAGTCCATATGAATTTTAAGGACTTTTTATTTCTGCAAAAAGCATCATTAGGATTTTGATAGGGATATCATTGACTTTCTTTGGGTAGTGTTGACATCTTAACAATATTAATTCTTCTAATCTATGAACTTGGGATGTTTTTCCATTTATATCTGTCTTTAATTTCTTTCATCAACTTTTGTAGGTTTTCAGTGTAAAAATTTTTTACCCTCTTGATTTTTTATCCTTAGCCTTTTATTCTTTTTTGTTATCTTATTTATGTATTTATTTTTGAGTTGGGGTCTCATTCTGTCACCCAGGTTGGAGTACAGTAGCATGCTCATGGCCACTGCAGCCTTGACCTGCTGGGCTCAGGTGTTCCTTCCACTTCAGCCTTCTAAGTAGCTGGAGCCACAGACATGCACCACCACGCCTGACTGGTTATTTTATTTATTGTAGAGACAAGGTCTTGCCATGTTGCTCAGGCTGGTCTCAAACCCCTGAGCTCAGGTAGTCCTCTTGCCTCAGCCTCCCAAGGTGCTGGGATTACAGATGTGAGCCACCATGTCCGGCCTTTGCTGTTATTTTTAATGGAATTGTTTTCTTAATTTCCTTTTCAGATTTTTCATTGCTAGTGTATAGAAACACACAACCAATTTTTGAGTGCTGATATGTATCCTACAAAGTTTCTGAATTTGTATATTGGTTCCAACTGATTTTTGGTGGAATCTTTAGAGCTTCCTACATATAGAATTATATCATTTGTGAACACAGATAATTTTATTTCTGCTGTTCCAATTTAGTTGCCTTTTATTTCCTTTGCTTACCTAGTTTTTCTAACTTGAATTTCCAATATTATTTTGAAGCAGTAAAAGTAGGCATCTTGTCTTGTTAACAATCTTAAAGGAAAAACTTAGACTTTTAGTGTTAAGTATGATGTTAGCTGTTTGTTTTTCATATATAGCTTTTATGTTCAGGAAGTTTTCTTCTAGTCTTTGTTTGTTGATTTTTAAATTTTTTTTTTTTTAATTTTTAAATTTTTTTTTAGTTGGAGTCTCACTCTGTCGCCCAGACTAGAGTGCGGTGGCATGCTCCCGGCCACTGCAGCCTTGACCTGCTGGCGATCCTTCTGCCTCAGCCTTCCAAGTAGCTGGAACTACAGGTGTGCACTACCACACCCGGCTAATTTTTTGATTTATTGTAGAGATGAGGTCTCATCTAGCTGCCCAGGCAGGTCTTGAACCTGCGGACTCAGGCAATCCACTCACCTCGGCCTCCCAAAGTGTGGAATTACAGGCTGAGCCACTGAGCCCGGCTTGATTTTTTTTTTAAATCATGAAAGGGTGTTGAATTTTATCAAATTCTTTTTCTGTATCAATTAAGATGATTAACATGGTATAGTACACTGTTTGCTTGACTTGTGTGAACTGTCCTTGCATTCTGGGAATGAACTCACTTGGTTATGGGGTATCACTCTTTATTAATATGATGCTGAATATGGTTTGCTAATCGTTTGTTGAGGATTTTTGTATCAATATTTTTTTTTTTTTTAGTTGGAGTCTCACTCCGTCGCCCAGACTGGAGTGCAGTGGCCGCTCCCGGCCACCGCAGCCTCGACCTGCTGGGCTCCACCTCAGCCTTCCAAGTAGCCGGAATTACAGGCATGCGCTACCATGCTCGGCTGATTTTTTTTGATTTATTGTAGAGATGAGGTCTTGCTGCCCAGGCGGGTCTCGAACCCGCGGGCTCAGGCAATCCACTCACCTAAGCCTCCCAAAGGCACAGGATTACAGGCTGAGCCACCTAGCCCGACTTGTATCAATATTTATAAGGAATATTGATATGTAGTTTTTTTTTTTTCTTTTAGTGTCTTTGTCTGGCTTTGGTATCAGGGTAATGATGGTCCCAAAGAATCAGGCTAGGAAGCACTTCCTTCTCTTCAAGTCTTTAGTAGAGTTTGAGAAAGATTGGTGTTAATTCTTCTTATATATTTGCTAGTATTCACCAGTTAAGCTATTAGATCCTGGGCTTTTCTTTGTTAAGATATTTTGCTGAGGCAGAAGGATCGCCGGAGCCCAGTAGGTCGAGGCTGCGATGGCTGGGAGTGGCTACTGCACTCCAGTCTGGGCAACAGTGAGACTCCAACTCAAAAAAAAAAAAAAGATATTTTGATAACTAAGGCAATCTCCCTACCAGTTGTAGGCCAATTCAGATTTTCTATTTCTTCCTGAGTCAGTTTTAGTAGATGGTCTATTTCTAGGAATTTGTCCACTTTTTTAGGTTATCCAGTGTGTGTTGGCAAACAATTGCTCATAGTATTTTCTTATAAGCTTTTAAATTTTATTTCTGTAAAATCAGTAGTAATATCCACACTTTCATTTCTGATTCTTGTAATATGTCTTCTCTCTTTTTTCTTAGTTAATCTAGCTAAAAATTTTGTTGATTTTATCGATCTTTTCAAAGATCTTTTAGTTTTGTTGATTTTCTCTATTGTTTTTCTATTCCATTCTATATTTTATTTACTCCTTTTTAATCTTTATTATTTTCTTCCTTTTTCTAATATTTGGTTTAATTTGTGTCTTTCTTAGTTTCTTAAGATGTAAAGTCAGCCAGGTACAGTGGCTCACACCTGTAATCCTAGCACTTTGGAAGGCCAAGGTGAAATAATTATGAGTCCGGGGGTTCAAGACTGGCCTGGGCAACATGGCGAGGCCTCATCTCTACAATAAATCTAAAAATTAGCTGGGCATGGTGGCACATGCTTGTGGTTCCAGCTACTTGGGAGGCTGAAGAGGAAGGATCACTTGAGCCCAGAAGGTTGAGGCTGTGGTGGTTTGAGTGTGCCAACACTCACAACCTAGGAACAGAGTCAGACTCTGACTCCAAAAAAAAAAAAAAGATGTAACGTCAGATTATTAATTTGCAGTCTTTTAAGTGTGTTTACAGCTGCACATTTCCCTCTTAACATTGTTTTCACAGCATCCCATAAGTTTTGATATGTTGTGTATTTGTTTTCATTTGTCTCAAGGTGTTTTCTAATTTCTTTTGTCATTTATTCATTGAACCATTGATTGTTTAAAAGGATACTGTTTAGTTTCTACATGTTTTTGAATTTTTGATTTCTGTTATTAATTTCTAGTTTTATTCCATTGTGACCAATAGATACTTTACATGACTTCAATCTTAAAAATGTATTAAGAATCTTCTAGCCGGGCTCGGTGGCTCAGGCTGTAATCCCGTGCCTTTGGGAGCCTGAGGTGAGTGGATTGCCTGAACCCGCGGGTTCGAGACCCGCCAGGGCAACTTGGCGAGACCTCATCTCTACAATAAATCAAAAAATTAGCCGGGCGTGGTAGCGTGCGCCTGTAGTTCCAGCTACTTGGAAGGCTGAGGTGGAAGGATCGCTGGAGCCCAGCAGGTCGAGGCTGCAGTGGCTGGGAGCAGCCACTGCACTCCAGTCTGTGCGACAGAGTGAGACTCCAACTCAAAAAAAAGAAAAAAAAAAAGAATCTTCTTAGGATCCTCCAAAAGCTAAAATAAATTTCATTAAAGATCGTTTTACTGCCTAAAATGTGGTCTATCCTAGTGCTATAGTTTAAATCTTTGTCCCCAAAAACTTCATGTTGAAATTTGATCCCAGCATTGGAGGTGGGGGCCTAATGGGAGGTGTTTGTATCATGGGGGCTAGATACCACATGAATACATTAATGTCCTTTCCCAGGGATAAGTGAGTTCTTGTTCTATTAATTTCTGCTGGTTGTTCAAAAGAGCCTGACACCCTGCCCCCGCCCCCTTGCTTTCTCTCACCATATGATCTCTGCACACAAGGGCTCCCCTTTGCTTTCCATCATGAGTGGAGGCAGACTGAAACTCACAACAGATGCCTTTCAGCCAGTGGAATTGTACATGAAATAAATATTTTTTCATTTCTTTTTTTCTTTTTGAATTGGAGTCTCACTCCTTTGCCCAGGCTGGAGTGTAGTAGCATGCACGCCCACAGCCACACCAGCGTCCACCCGCTGGGCTCTGGGGATCCTTCCACCTCAGCCTTCCGAGTAGCCGGAACAACAGACATGCGCTACCACGCCTGGCTAATTTTTTTGATTTATTGTAGAGATGAGGTCTCGCCAAGTTCCCCGGGCTGGTCTCGAACCCTCAGGCTCAAGCCATCCACATGCCTCAGCCTCCCAAAGTGCTGGGATTACAGGCTGAGCCACCAAGTCTGGCCAATATTTTTCCTTTATAAATCACGCAGTCTCAGGGTTTTGAAACTAGCAACACAAACAGACTAAAACTCCTTGAGAATATTCTATATGTTCTCTTTTTTTTGAGTTGGTGTCTCACTCTGTCGCCCAGACTGGAGTGCAGTGACCGCTTCCGGCCACTGCAGCCTCGACCTTCTGGGCTCTGGCGATCCTTCCACCTCAACCTTCCGAGTAGCTGGAACTACAGGCACTACCACGCCCAGCTAATTTTTTTGATTTATTGTAGAGATGCGGTCTTGCCAAGTTGCCCAGGTGGGTCTTGAACCTGCAGGCTCAGGCAATCCACTCACCTCAGCCTCCCAAAGGCGCGGGATTACAGGCTGAGCCACCGAGTCCGGCTTCTATGTGTTCTTGAGAAAAATGTGTATTCTGCTGTTGTTGAATATTTTTCTTTAAATATATGTTGTATCTAGTTGTTTTATAGTGTTGTCCCAGTCCTCTACTGGATCCTTATTGGCCTTATCCTTATTGATCTTCTTTCTGGTCATTCTATCCATTATTGAAAGTGAGATATTGTAGTCTCCAGTTATTATTGTAGTACTGTTTATTTCTCCCTTCAATTCTGTTAGTGTGCTTTATATATTTTGTGTCTGTTGGTTGATTAATGTATATTTATCATTGTTTATCTTCTTGATGAATGCACTTTTTGTCAACACATAATCTCCCTTTTTGTCTCTTGAAACAGTTTTTTTTTTCTTTCTTTTTTTTTTTTTTTTGGTTGGGTCTCACTGTCACCCAGATTGGAGTGCAGTGGCC
>NW_007247249.1:577829-645408 GCF_000164805.1 Carlito syrichta | reverse complement strand
TCCGCCTCAGCCTTCCAAGTAGCTGGAACTACAGGCATGAGCTACCACACCCAGCTAAGGTTTTTGATTTATTGTAGAGATGAGGTCTCGCCAAGTTGCCCAGGCAGGTCTCTAACCCACGGGCTCAAGCAATCCACTCACTTCAGCCTCCCATAGCGCGGGATTACAGGCTGAGCCACCAAGCCCTGCCAATATCTTTTAATTAGACAGTTTGATCCATTTAAAGTAATTACTGATAAGAACTTATTTGTGTCATTTTGCTATTTATTTGCTGATGTCCTATAGCTTAATTACTTTAATTACTGCCTTCTTTTGTGTTAAGTTGATTTTTTATAGTGACATTTTGTTTCTCTTCTCATTTCCTTCTGTACATATTCTATAGATAGAATTTTGTGGCTACTATAGTGATTACATAAAACATCCTAAAGTTATAACTTTGTTTTGAATTGAAGTCTCACTCTGTTGCCTGGGCTGGAGTGCAGAGGTACACTCACAGCCACTGCAGGCTTGACCTCCTGGGCTCAGGCAATCCTTCTACTCAGCCTTCTAAGTACCTGAAACTACAAGCAAGTACCACCATGCCCAGCTAATGTTTTGAAATAACTTCTGTTTTCACATACAAAAACCCTACTCCTATACAGCTCTGTCCTCTCCACTCACTTTACATTATTGATGTCACAAATTACATCTTTATATATTGTGTACCTATTTTAGTTTCTTCAGGTTGCTATAAGAAATGATTACTGGCCGGGCTTGGTGGCTCAGCCTGTAATCCCAGCACTTTGGGAGGCCGAGGTGAGTGGATTGCCTGAGCCCGCAGGTTCGAGACCCACCTGGGCAACTTGGCGAGTCCTCATCTCCACTATAAATCAAAAACTAGCCGGGCGTGGTAGCGCGTGCCTGTAGTTTCAGCTACTTGGAAGGCTGAGGCAGAAGGATCGCCAGAGCCCAGCAGGTCGAGGCTGCGGTGGCTGGGAGCAGCCACTGCACTCCAGTCTGGGCGGCAGAGTGAGACTTCAACTCAAAAAAAAAAGTTACCTGATTTCCAACTTCAACTTCATATGGTATTCTACCTTTCTCCAAATTTCCCCTTTTTATAAGGACATCTGTGATATTGGAGTAGGTCCTACCCTACTCCATTGTCACCTAATTTGAACTAATGATATTTGCAACGACTTTATTTCCAAATAAGGTAACATTTTGAGGTACAGAGAGTTAGGATTTAAACAGATGAATTTTGAAGGGGCAACATTCAACCCCAAACAATGCCCAGTAATGCAGCTTTATAATAATTTTTTTTTTTTTTTGAGTTGGAGTCTCACTCTGTCGCCCAGACTGGAGTGCAGTGGCCGCTCCCGGCCATGGCAGCCTCAACCTGCTGGGCTCCGGCGATCCTTCCGCCTCAGCCTTCCGAGTAGCCGGAATTACAGGCATGCGCTACCATGCCCGGCTGATTTTTTGATTTATTGTAGAGATGAGATCTCACCAAGTTGCCCAGGCAGGTCTCGAACCCACGGGCTCATCAGGCAATTCACTCACCTCAGCCTCCCAAGGCGCGGGATTACAGGTTGGGCCACAGAACCCGGCTTCTCCCTCATTTTTGAAAGAAAGTTTTGCCACATATTTAATTCTTGGATGACAGTTTTTTTTTAACTTCTTTTTTTGGGTAGAGATGAGGTCTCACTATATTGCCCAGGCTGGTCTCAAACTCCTAAACTCAAGCATTCCTCCCATCTCAGCATCCCAAAGTGCTGGGATTACAGGTGAGCTATCATGTACAGCCTTTGGTTGACAGTTTTTTTTTTTAACTCTCTCATCATTTTAAATGTCATCCCACATCCTTCTGGCCTCCTGCTGGGCTCCGGCGATCCTTCTGCCTCAGCCTTCCAAGCTGCTGGAACTGTGGTAGGATGCGGCAAATGCTCAAATACATTTCTTGTATGATTGAGTGAATAAACACAGAAACATGTAGCTGGTTCAGGATCAGCAGTCGGCCTCACCTGGGCTGCCACTAGCCCAGCGGCAAGAAGGAAAGGTTGATAGCAGTTAAAGGTATTTCCCTTTGAAAGGCAAGTTGCAAGTTTAAAGGCCCGCCCAGTGTCAGGTAGGTTTTGTTTAAGAAAGGCCAAATGGCCCAGAGACTGGCTATTTCATGGAAATGAAAAAGAGTCTTATCTAAAGCTCCCCTTCTGAAGTTGACGATTTACAATCCTGCAGTTCCTGGAAACCATTTGTTCTTTGAAAAATCTGATTTTGCTGAGTACAACCTTGTAAGATTGCAAAGGAAATATGTAATCACTCAACATGACCCCCTCCCTTACCTAAATGAAGGTATAAGACCCCAGGTCACCTGTTCCCCAGGTCACCTGTTCTGGGGTGCTCGAGCTTGATTTGGATGCATGAAATTCTCGGCCCGCTGTGCTAGTGCTAGCCAGCGTAATAAAGTGCCACTTCCTATAATAGTCTCGGTGTCACGATCTCTCTATTTTTTCTGCTACAGAACTACAGGCGTGCGCTACCACGCCCAGCTAATTTTTTAATTTATTGTAGAGATGAGGTCTCACCAAGTTGCGTAGGCGGGTCTCGAACCCGCGGGCTCAGGCAATCCACTCACCTTAGCCTCCCAAAGCACGGGATTGCAGGCTGAGCCACCGAGCCCAGCGGGCCTCTTTTGTAGGGACACTTATCCTAATCACCTTTAAAAAGCTTCACTTCCTAAGATCTTTTGGGTTAGGATTTCCACATCTGAACTTTGGATGAACACAAACATTCAAATCATAACATCATTTCCCAGATTTCCTTTACTTCTTGATCCATGTTTTCTTTTAGCATTTAGGCTTTTGTCTAATAAGTCTGACGTCTGGGTTTCCTCAGGAATGGTGTATGTCAATTAATTTTGTTCTTTTGAATGTGCCACGTTTTCCTGTTTCTTTGTACATCTTGTGATTTTTTTTTTTTTTAATTGGGCAAAGCCCAATTGTTATAATGTGGTAACTCTGGAAATGACATTCTTCCCTTCCCCCCAGAGTTTACTGTTTTATGTATTTATGGTTGTTTAAGGCTGTAGTAATAGTTTTGAGAGTTTTCAAAACTATTTTTGCAGAGGCTATTTTTTCTTGTGTTGGATCACTGAAATCTTTATTTCTTTAGCTTATGTTTAATTAATGCTTGAGCTAAAGGAATGTTGTTTGAATGCCAGGAGCCTTCCCAGTGTTTATAGAATTGCCCTGTGCTATAGTTCCTTCAACACTTAGCTAGGTTCCTTTTGTGCCTGGGGAATCAGCTCATGGTGAGAGCTTAAGGTCTTCTCAGGTCTTTTCTGAGCATACATCTTGCCTGGACATACACATAGGTTCATGAAATCCCTCATATATATGATGACTTTTGAATGTCCTAATTTTCCAGACACTCTGCATCTTCTCCTCTGGGCTTTAGCTGATCTATTGCATGTCGTGTAATCTCTTTCCCAGGAGTCTTATGGTTTTGTAGTCATCAGGTTTTATGAGTAGTGTCTGCTACTTTTCCCACCTGAATTCTGAGTTAGACAAAACAGAGATAAACTCTTTGTTCCAGTCCTTCAGGTATCTGCCAGTAATTTTAGCAGACAGTCATTTGCAAACAAGGTATGCTATCTCCTTCTTGTTTGAGGGAGGGTACTGGGAACTTAGTTGCTGCCATTTAAGACCAAAACTACTGCAATGCTGGGGAAGTATGGGGTAAGAGCATGTAATAAATAATGCCACAAAATTTTCCTACTATTCTGGAGATGTCTTTTTCTTTATTGGGTATTTGTTTGGTGGCTGTCAACTTTGATGTTTCTCAGAGCTCTGATAAGTTTGGTTCAAATAGTTTCTGCTTTTTAAAATTCTTCATATGTATCTGTGGAGGAATAAAAGCTAAAGTTTTTATTAGAGCTTCCTAGCCTGCCATTTTGCTGATGTCCTCTTCAACATAGTTTTGCCTTCACTTGGACTTTCACCAAAGGGCATCAGAGGACTTGGCATGCAACCCACATGAAGGTGTGTGCAATCACCGAACAATGGTGGGAACGAAGACACTCTTAGCCACTGTAAAGAAATTTGGAATAGGAACTTGGTTGGGGAATTAAAATTTTATAGATGAGGAATCCAGGAGGATATTGAATGACAGTTGAGAACAGTTAAGCTTATGAAGTGAAGTTCAGTCCAGGTAGTAAATTGCTCGGGGAGCTGGTGCTTGCTGACAGTATGGGACAGCTGCAATTACATGTTATGAATGGTTGGTTCTGATTTCTGGTTGCAAATTAATTCCAGTTCATGAAGGGTCTTGAGCAATGCCAAAAATGACCAAGTAGAAGAATATGTGAAAAGAATGAGATGACTCGTTCTGGTGCTAAACTGGAGCCTCCTGTCGTGTTCACAGAACCTGTCTAATTTACTTTATTTCTCATGGCCCTTTTCATATCAGCTTGTTTGGATGCTGACTGTAGTTTGCAGTAGTATCTCAGACAGACCTGGGGAGGTGAGCCTTTGGTGGTTGTCTCCATTTCTGCATTCTTTCCCCCAGTAGCATCCCCTGCCTCTCTCAATTTTCTTCTGCTTATCCTCCTCTGCCTCCTACCCCATCTATGGAAATATGCTCCAAGGATATAAGCTGCTAAATGAATTCACCCTAAGGTGGACATGGCCAATAAAGTTTGAGTGTAAACTTCCCAAGGCCTATCTGCATTTGAACAGAAGTTTACATTTCAAGCTAAAAGAACAAAAGAACTGGTCCCACCTTGGAATGTTTTTCTGTTTTCCAGGTACAATCTAATCCAGATGGTAAGTATGAAGAAATTCCATATCCAGAAAGAGCTTTAGAAAACCAGTTTCTAGGCCATTGCTTTGTTAAGCTCTGGTGTGTTCACGTGGCTCTTTGAGCTGTGGCGGCCATGTTTTCTAGCTTTGGCCTCCTTCCCTTCCTTGGGAAGATGAATCTCTCTCCCTCTCTCTCCCTCTCCTCTCCTCTCTTTCTTTCCCTCTCTCTCTCTCTCTCACACACTTTCAAAATAAACTACATTTTCCAGTCTTAAAAACAAAGAAAAAAGAAAAACACCAATTTCTAGGGAGAGAGGGTGCGAACTAGCGAGAGTGGTGAGGAGGGGACTAGGGGAGGGGGCGAAGGGTGCATGGGCAGGGGAGGAGAGGGAACGACTTAGAAGAAAAAAGGCGATAACAGAAGTACAAGAAATGAAGACAGCTTATAGGACAGACAGACAGATGAGGAAAGAAAAAGGCCGCGAGAAACAGTGTAAAAGTGCGGGATAGAGCCCCGCTTGGGCAGGAGACTGACAGATAGATGCAGAGGCAGACAGAGTTGCTCAAGCCCGCGGGCCCCGGCCGCACACAATTCTGGAGGCGCGGAGCTGCACACCTCGAAGGACCCAGTGTATGGGCACGCGCCAGGCAAATCCTCGAGAGAGTGCCTGAGAAAGGCTTGCTTTTCCTCCGTTTCTTTTCCCTCATTCTGCCCTTGTTGAAGAGGGACGAGGTTGCGATGCGGGCCATGGAGGGTGAAAAAGGAAGGGGTTGCTTTCTTGCTAACATCTGCCCTCTGAGTCTAGTCTCAGATTCCAGGGTTTCCTTCTGTGTCTGCTGAGTCATTTTTTCCAGTGTTCTCTGAGTTATATTTTTTTTCCAGAGACTGATAATTAGGAAGTCCTTTCTGAGGTCCAACCTCAATCCCTATTACTGTTCCTTTCTAGTTGACAAAACTTTTGAATTGCCTTCAAGGAATATGAAAAGTTAAAAAAACAAAACATGAACTTCTCCTCCCAATATGAAAATGATCTTTCAAACCAGGCTCAGTGGCTCAGCCTGTAATCCCGCACCTTTGGGAGGCTGAGGTGAGTGAATTGCTTGAGCCCGTGGGTTTGAGACCCGCCTGGGCAGCTAGACCTCATCTCTACAATAAATAAAAAAATCAGTCGGGTGTGGTAGCGCATGACTGTAATTCCAGCTAATTGGACGACTGAGGCGGAAGGATCACCGGAGCCCAGCAGGTCGAGGCTGTGGAGGCCGGGAGCGGCCACTGCACTCCAGTTTGGGTGACCGAGTGAGACTCCAACTCAAAAAAAAAAAAAAAAAAAAAGAAATGATCTTTCACGTCTTTGCAGCCAGGGATAAAGCCAAGATTTTGATCATATTGAGAAGAGAGACCAGGGGGATTTTCACCTTGCTACAGAAAAAGAAAGGCTGATGTGCAGAAATAGAATAGATCTAATTTGGGATCCTGGCTATTTTAAAGGATAATAAGCAGCCTGTATACACTGATGTGATCTTTCTTCCTAATCATCATCAGAGAATCTTCTTTGGGCTGCATTGTACAAAGTGAGGAGCTGCCAATGCTAGAAGAGTGGGTACCAGAAAATAAGAGCAATGCCAACTAAGTGTGGGATGTGCATACCACTGTAACGGAATTGAACCTCTTGCAGGATCTGTTTCTTCATCTGTAATGTGGGAACATTACTGTCTACTGAAGACAGAGCTCTTTTTTTTTTTTTTTTTTTTTTGAGTTGGAGTCTCACTATGTTGCCCATACTGGAGTGCAGTGGCAGCTCCCAGCCACCGCAGCCTCGACCTGCTGGGCTCCGGCGATCCTTCTGCCTCAGCCTTCCGAGTAGCCGGAACTACAAGCATGCGCTACCATGCCCGGTTGATTTTTTTATTTATTGTAGAGATGAGGTCTCGCTGCCCAGGCGTGTCTCGAACCCGCAGGCTCAGGCAACCCGCTCACCTCAGCCTCCTAAAGACATGGGATTATAGGCTGAGCCACCGAGCCTGGCATGACAGAGCTCTTTTGATTGCAAATTGCAATTACTTAACTGAAAATTGCAGTTAACTAGGTTAAGTAAAAAACAAAACAAAAAAGGAATTTATAGGCTTTCATTTGTGGATGCTCAAGGGGCATTAGCTTTCAGGCAAGGCTAAATCCAGAGGTTCAAAGCATGGCATCAGAACTTTCTGGCTTTCTGTTTTCTTTTCTTTTCTTTTTATTTATTTATTTTTGAACCTGTGTCTCATTCTGTCTTCCTGACTGGAGTGAAGTGGCACTCTCATGGCCCCCGCAGCCTCCACCTGCTGGGCTCAGGCATCCTTCTGCCTCAGCCTTTCAAGTAGCTGGAACTGCAGGCGCATGCCACCACACCGGGCTAATTTTTTGATTTATTGTAGAGATAAGGTCTTGTCAAATTGCCCAGGCTGGTCTTGAACCTCTTGTCTCAGGCAGTCCTCTCGCCTTGGCCTCCCAAAATGCTGGGATTACAGGTGTAAGCCACTGCAACTGGGTTGCTTTCCATTTCTTGACTCTGTTTCTGTTTGGCTTTATTCTCTGACAGCTTTAATTTATGTGTCAGCTAAGAAGATCTGAAACACTTATCTCTCAGTTTAACAATTCCAACAGAATTTTTTTTCCTTTCTCTTTCAAATATCATTCCCAGGGAAGAGTACATTGCCTTTCCCAGGTTGGATGTTCATCCCCTCTCCTATCACTGTGTGGTGAGAATTTTCTTTTCTTTTCTTTTTCTTTTATTTTTTTTGAGTTGGAGTCTCACTCTGTCGCCCAGACTGAAGTGCAGTGGCCACTCCCGGCCACTGCAGCCTTGACCTGTTGGGCTCTGGCAATCCTTCCGCCTCAGCCTTCCAAGTAGCTGGAACTACAGGTGTGTGCTACCACGCCCGGCTGATTTTTTTTTTTGATTTATTGTAGAGATGAGGTCTTGTCAAGTTGCCCAGGTGGGTCTCGAGCCCGCGGGCTCAGGCAATCCACTCACCTCGGTCTCCCAAAGGCACGGGATTACAGGCTGAGCCACCGAGCCCGGCTCTTTTCTTTTTCATTATAAAGATGTGGGGTACAATTCAGGGTTAGGTATACAAATGGCGATTATGAAGGTACCCTTGTTGATTTTTTTTTGAGTCAATTTCACTCTGCTGCTCAGACTGGAGTGCAGTGACACACTCATGACCACCACAGACTTGACCTGCTGGGCTCAGACATTCGTCTACCTTAACCTTCCAAGTAGCTGGAACTACAGGTGTGTACCACCACACCCAGCTGATTTTTAATTTTTTTTTATAGAGATGAGGTCTTGCCAAGTTGCCCAGGCTGGTGTCAAACTTGTGGGCTCAGGCAATCCTCTTGTCTCAACCTCTCAAAGTGCTGGGATTACAGGCATGAGCCAACGTGCCTGGATTGCTCTCCGTTTATTGACTCTGCTTGCTTTGGTTTGGCTTTATTTTCAGACAGCTTTAATTTATGTGTCCTCTAAGAAGACCTGAAAAACTTATCTCTCAGTTTAAAAATTCCAACAGAATTTTTTTTTCCTTTCTCATTCAAATATCATTCCCAGGGAAAAGTATATTGCTTTTCCCAGGTTGGATGTTCAAGCCCTATCCTATGACTGTGTGGTAGGATTTTTCAATTGGCCAGCTTAGGTCATATGTTCAACCCTGCGATTTGGCCAGTAGACCATAATTTACTTCTTCTCTAGGATTATATCTTATAAAGGGAGAATTCCCTAAAAGATTCAGGAGGCAGAGGATGGGAAAGTATACTGGGAATAAAAGTATTATGGCTATTACAATCTATCAAATCTACCACAACAGGTTAAAGAATCAAATGAAGGCCGGGCTCGGTGGCTTAGCCTGTAATCCCAGCACTTTGGGAGGCCGAGGTGAGTGGATTGCCTGAGCCCGCGGGTTCAAGACCCGCCTGGACAGCTTGGTGAGACCTCCTCTCTACAATAAATCAAAAAATTAGCTGGGCCTATAGTTCCAGTTACTTGGAAGGCTGATGTAGAAGGATTGTCAGAACCCAGTAGTTAGATGCTGGGTTGGCTGTTAGCGTGCCACTGCACTTCAGTCTGGATGATAGAGTGAGACTCCAACTCAAAAAAAAAGAATCAAATGAAGCTGAATGTGGAGGCCTATGCCTGTAGTCCCTATTCTCAGGAGATTGAGGTGAGAGTATCACTTGAACCCAAGAGTTTGAGTCCAGCCTGGGCAACATAGCAAGACCCCATTTCTTTTTTTTCTTTTTCTTTTTTGAGTCGGAGTCTCACTCTGTCACCCAGACTGGAAGGCAGTGGTTTGCTCCCGGCCACCGCAACCACAACCTGCTGGGCTCTGGGGATCCTTTCGCCTCAGCCTTCCAAGTAGCTGGAACTACAGGTGCGCACTACCACGCCTGGTTAGTTTTTGATTTATTGTAGAGGTGCGGTCTCACCAAGTTGCCAGGTGGGTCTCGAACCCGCGGGCTCAGGCAATCCACTCGCCTCCGCCTCCCAAAGTGCTGGGATTACAGGCTGAGCCTCTGAGCTCGGCCAAGACCCCATTTCAAATACATAAACAAACAAACAAACAAACAAATAAAGGAATAAGGCATGGGAAGCTGTTTATAAACTTCAAGAATAAATTCAATCAGCCAGATATGGTGGCTCATGCCTATAATCCCAGCACTTTGGGAGGCTGAGGTAAGAAGATTGTGTGAGTTCAGGAGTTCAAGATAAATCTAGGCAACATAGTGAGACCTCATCTCTACAGAAAATAAAAAAAAATTAACTGGGTGTTGTGGTGCATACCTGTAGTTCTGGCTACTCAGGAGAATGAACTGAGAGGATCACCTGAGCCCAGGAGATTGAGGTTGCAGTAGGCTACCATTGTGCCACTGCACTCTAGCCTGAGTGACAGAGTGAGACCCCAACTTAAAAAAAGAGAATAATTCAAACTTATCCTTCACATACTGATAAATAGCATGACAATTATATTTTTGAAAAGCAGCAGCACTTAAAGGTGGCTTTTACAAATCAGTGGGAGAGATGGACTGTTCAACTGATGTGGGAGAACTGGATAGGCCTTTGGAAAATAAGTGAAAGTAGGAGTCTCACCTTCTATCTAAAGAGATGAAAGATTTACATGTAAAAATAAACATAAAAGTATTCGAAGAAAATATGGTAGAACTTTTTAATAATCTTGAAATGGGAAAGGTCTTCTTAATCATTATTCAAAATACCAAACTCATAAAAAATACGATTGCCAAATGCAACTACATGAAAATTAAAGCTATTGTATGGTGAAAAACATTATTTGAAAGGATGTCAAAAGGCAAACAACAAACTGGAAAAAAAAATATGGTGTGTTGGAGCTGGACTGTGTTGGCTCATGTGAGCTGATACATTTTCAGGAATTTTACAAGCTGCTTGCAAAACATGGCCATTATTAAAAATTAAATCACACAAATCTATAATTAAATAAAGTATGTTATAACAGGTAATAAATACTCAAAAGTCATCACTTCCTGATTATTTACTACATTTTACTGTCATTCATATCCTTGAAGTTATTTACATCTGTTGTGTTTGGATTTTGGACTTTGTGTATAACTGTGTGCTGCTGCTCATTTCTTCCCCGCTCCACATATAGTGATGTCATGTTGGTAGCTTGAAACTGGTTGTGGTGGGCGATTTCTTTTGCCCATGCCAACTCTGGCATGTCTCCATTTCTTTTCTCCTTTCTTTCTCTTATAAACTTTGTTTGAAAACTTAAAAAAAAGAGAGACAGAAATTGGCTGTGGTAGGAATATTTACACCATTGAAATTGGCAAATGCTATAAGCCAGGGTTTATTTTCCCCAGAGAGCCATTATTAAACATCTACTAACACATCACTGGAAAAATGCATTTGCAACTTGCATTACAAAGAAAAGGCTAATATTTCTATGTATAGTATACTCCTATAAAAAAACTGCCAACCTAATAGAAATATAAGATAGGTATGAACAGTCCATTCATAGAAATAAAAAAGGTGTTCTGTCTAACAACAGGAGAAATACAAAACAAAACCATACTGAAATGTTATTAGCAAAAATTCAAGTTTGATAAAACTATTGGCAAGATTGTGGGGAAAAGGCATACATTGCTGGTGAGGTTGTAGATTGGTATGATCTGTTTGGAAGGTAGTTTGGAGGCAAATAAAATTACCAATGCATGGGTTCTTTGCATGGGCAATTCTGTATTGAGGAATTTCTCCTATTATATAGAGCTTTTGTTTTTTAATAGTAGAATTGGAAATAATACCACCCATACGGGCTGGTTTAATAAGTAATGGAATTGACTGGAACTGTAAAAATGATGGAAGACACTCTCCAAATAGAGTATGGAAAAATCTCTAATTACATTATTAAGTGAAAAAGCAAGGTTAAGATAAAAGTGGGGGCAATCCCTTCAGATCCCCTCCCACTGTGGGAGCTTTTCTGTCCTCTTAATAATTCCCTTCTCACACACAAAAAAGATAAAAGTATATAATGTGCTATCTTTTGCATAATAAAATAAAATATATTTGCATTTGATTTGCATAAACAAAACCTGGAAGGGTAAATAAGAAACTAATAAAAATGGCTCTGATGGGAGGTTGCTGTGCATATGTGGGGACTGGACAGGTAGCAAAGGAGGTAAGATCAAGACTTGGCAACATCCTTTTATGCTAAAATATTGAGCACTGTCAACATATTACCTTTTCAAAAAACTAAATGAACAGAAATAAATGACAACTTCATTAAAGACAACTTGATTGTTCAGTCCACAAGACATTCAATACATTGTTATTGAGCGACTACCAGATCATGTTCATTATAAACTACAGCTCAAGAGTTTGTATTATTTATTTATTTATTTTTTTGAGTTGGAGTCTCACTCTGTCACTCAGACTGGAGTGCAGTGGCCGTTTCCGGCCACTGCAGCCTCGACCTGCTGGGCTCCGGCGATCCTTCTGCCTCAGCCTTCGAAGTAGCTGGAACTACAGGTGTGTGCTACCACGCCTGGCTAGTTTTTGATTTATTGTGGAGATGAGGTCTTGCCAAGTTGCTCAGGTGGGTCTCAAACCCGTGGGCTCAGGCAATGCACTCACCTCGGCCTCCCAAAGCGCGGATTATAGGCTGAGCCACCAAGCCCGGCGAGTTTGTATCTTTAATCACATAAACCACCCTTCCAAATGGTGCATCTTCCGTTATGTCCACTCAACAATTTCCTCTCATTCCATCCAGTCCCATATTCATAGACAACAAAATATTGGTTGCAACCAAATATTGGTTGTCTTTCATTTTTTAGTGAGCTGTTCAACCCGGTTGTCTTTGCTCTCTTACCGAGGCTGGCGTGCAGTCGGAGGATCACTGCTCACTACAATCTTGAACTCCTGGGCTCAAGGGATCCTTTTGCCTCAGCTTCATGAGTACCTAGAATTACATGAGTACCTATAATAGTACCTGCCTGGCTAATTTTTTTTTTTTTTTTTTTTTGAGTTGGAGTGTCACTCTGTCACC
The DNA here is from genome assembly GCF_000164805.1 of Carlito syrichta. Lineage (NCBI taxonomy): Eukaryota > Metazoa > Chordata > Mammalia > Primates > Tarsiidae > Carlito > Carlito syrichta. Next base: position 633,076 of record NW_007247249.1, on the reverse strand, counting down.
CAGACTGGAGTGCAGTGACCGGGCCTCGACCTGCTGGGTTCCGGCGATCCTTCTGCCTCAGCCTTCCAAGTAGCCGGAATTACAGGCATGCGCTACCACGCCCGGCTGATTAGGACTTTAATTTTATGGACCAGTTAACCTAATTTGGAATGAGAACAAAGCTCCCATGACCAAAGGTTTACCCATCAATCTAAGTCAGAGACTTAGCAACTGTCTGCTGTGTCCTTGATCACTGGAGGTCGGTACAGAAGACCGTAGATGGTTTTCTCCCTTCAAACCTGCTGTCATTAGTAGGACTCGACCTTTAGGTCATCTGCAAAGATGTTATATTCATAAATAAGGATAAGTATGGGTCAGTGTGTGTGTGCACGTGTATGTGTGTGTGACATTTTGCAATCGCTTTGAGAGCAGCAGAAATAATGATGACTCTAAATTTACAAGCATAATCCCAGATACTGACAAGGCACACTTCCTCACATCTTTCATGTCTGTGCTCAAATACCATCTCCTTAGAAAGTCTTTCTCTGGCACCACTAGATTGTAAACTCACTGGGATTTTTGTCTATTTGATCCACTTTTATGCTGTTTTTTTCTCCCAGCTCCTGCTGCATTTTCCCCCTTTTTTTGGTAAGTGCTTATTAGATGGTGAGCTCCTTAGAAGAACTGTACGTATTTCCTCCATGTTCCCAGCACTGAACACAGCGTGTGATGTTTAGAAAGCTCTTAATAAGTGTTTGTAGAAAGACTGGTAGAGACATGCCCTGTGAAACACAGAACATATGGCATAAGAAACTGGGTAATATTGTAGATATTTCTTTGACTTGGGAGAATTGGAGTTCAAAAGACATGCTGGTTACTGATGGGTGTTTGGGAAGATATTAAGATTTTCTCCTGCCTAGTTAGCCTGTACTCTGCATGCATACCATATACAAGGCAGCTGGCTTGCCATGGCAGACTATGACAGTTCTCAGACCTCTGCCAGTCAGTTAGACTTTCCCATCATTCTGCCCCAGAGTCTCCCACACCCTCTGATCTGACAGTAATTCAATATCCTTAGATTTCTCTCATCACCCGCCCTGTGTCTCCTCTGCCCCTTCTATCTGAGCTACTCAGACTTCGGCAGCCATGTGAGACTAAAGCAAAAGTGAGTTCATCCACAGAGCATGTGCTTGAGCAGCCAAGTACTCCAGGTTTGAATAAAATGACTCAATCCATTTGGTATTCACTGGGCACACAGGGACATGTCCATTCTGGGATGTCCCTCACAAGGGCCAGATGCTGCCTCAGCCAGATTTGCTTAAGGTCCTTGATTGAGACTCCTGGTTGAAGGCATGGGAGGTCAAATTCCACCTTCCATTCACCGCCTTCCCACCCCCTGCCCCGCACCAAACCCCTCATTTTACTAACCACTGATTTTGCCTTATTGATGAATTCTAACAAGAATTCTCATTGCTAATTCCATTTGGATTCTTCCCAAATTGAAATCCCTCACCTGGTCTGTAGCTGCAAATTTAAAAGTTTCAAATTACAGCTTTAATAGACAATGGACTATTTTATTTCTGGGGGGCAAAGAACTGACACTGGCTAATGAGTTATATTCCAGTGTACAATGCCCTCTGATTGTGTATTATGTATTAGCACTCTGGACTTGAAAGAGACAATTGTGTAATGTTTGCCCATTAATTGAGAATACTCATCTCAGCTGCAAGTGTTGCATACCAGCCAAACTTGTCATTCTCATATCCAACAGCTTTTAACTGTTGTGTTGCTCTTTAATGGCAACCTTTCTCAGAGTCTACAGAACAGAAACAAAAACTTACCTAGATATCAGCTCCTTCCCACTCTGAGAAAAAATAATTCATTTAGATGGAAAGGGTTTGAGTTTTCTCATTCCCAAAGAGTGATAATGCCTCTGCAATTTCCAGTATCCATCAAGTCTAAATGCTAAACTATGGGTGCTTCTTTCTAATAAAGTTAGGAAATGCATCCTGTCAAGGAAACTTCACAGTAAGCTGGAGACTAAAATAGAATAATCATTGTCAAGACCCCTTTCAATGCAAGAAACAGAAAATCTAACTCAAACTGTCTTAGGCAAAAATTTTTATTGACTCATATAACAGAAAAGTCTGGGAATAATATGACTTCAGCACGTAGATTCAAGTGCTCGAAAATATCTTTAAGGCTTGGTCCCATCCTTTCCATGTCTTCACTCTTTTTTCCTCTTTTGCTGCCTAAACCTCTGGTCATGGGAGCTTTATTATCCTTCTTGCCCTTCTGTGGCAAGAGGTCAGCTGCAGGCTCCCAGCTGCAGTGGAAGATCAACTCTCCTCTCACAGCTCTAGTGGAACATCGAACCTCTTTTCTTACAGCTCCAGTGGAAGACTGAATGTCATTGGACTAATCACTATACTCATGGGAAATGGAGTCTGTGGACCCGTCAGGCCTGGGTCGCTCTTACCCCTGGACATGAAAAGGGTAAAATCCATCCATCCTAACCACATAGACTAGGAATGGGAGGTGGTGGTAATTCTCCAAGAAAATCCAAGTGCTGTTACCAGAAAAATAGAGAACAGATGCTGAACAAACAAGAAAAACTAAGGTATTTTACCTTCATCTCAGCTTTAGGAATAAATGAATGTCTTTGTAGGTTGGTAATTTAAGCTTCATATCTTCTCCCAAAACCCTGTCCATAATAAAGATGTCCATTTACTGAGTGCCAGACCTTGTGCCCTGTGTTGTACAACCTCTCACTTAATCCTTATACCTACCCTATCAGGGAGGTGTGATTGGCTCCTTTTCTACATAAGAGAAGGAGGCATAGGAAGATTAAGTGACAAGCTCAAAGCCAGACAAATTCCCAGAGTGAGTTGTTATTTAACCCTGGCCTGACTTCAAAGCCCATGCTTATTCTCCTTTTGTATATATTTCCAAAACTTGCCCATTTACAAGATTCTCTGGGGATGGTCATTAAAAACACAGGTTCTTGGCCGAGCTCTGTGGCTCAGCCTGTAATCCCAGCACTTTGAGAGGCTGAGGTGAGTGGACTGCCTGAGCCCATGGGTTCGAGCCCAGCCTGGGCAACTTGGCGAGACCTCGTCCCTACAATAAATCAAAGATTAGCCGGGTGTGGTAGTTCATGTCTGTGGTTCCGGCTATTTGGAAGACTGAAGGGGAAGGATCGCTAGAGCCCAGTAGGTCGACTCTGGGGTGGCCATGAGTGTGCCACTGCACTCCAGCCTGAGTGACAGAGTGAGACTCTGACTCAAAAGAAAAACGAAAGCAAACAACAACAACAACAACAAAAACACATGTTCTCAGGCACTCGTCCTGGGAGATTCGGTTTCAGTAAGTCCTGGCTAAAGTCAGGGAATCTCTTTTGTTAATAGATGTGCTCAGTAATCCTTATGGTTAGACAAGGCTGAAAATGCATAGCCGGGCTCAGTGGCTCAGACTGTAATCCCACGCCCTTGAGAGGCTGAGGTGAGAGGATTGCCTGAGCCTGCGGGTTCGAGACCCGCCTGGGCAACTTGGTGAGACCTCATTTCTACAATAAATCAAAAATCAGCTGGGCGTGGTAGCGCATGCCTGTAATTCCAGCTACTCAGAAGGCTGAGGCGGAAGGATCCCCGGAGCCCAGCAGGTCGAGGCTGCAGTGGCCAGGAGCGGCCACTGCACTCCAGTCTGGGCGACAGAGACTCCAACTCAAAAAAAAAAAAAAAGAAAAAAAAAGAAAATGCGCAATACCATGCTGCCTCCCACAGGTTAAAAAAGACCTGAAACCTACCTTCCACAGGTTAAAAAAGACCCAAACCTAGCACCACTTTTCTCTTCTTTCTCCACATGGATCTGAAGAAATTGCTTTATCTGCTGCTCAAACTTAGTCCACTCTAGATCAGTGGTCTCCAAAGATGAGGTATATAAGAGGTTCCACTGCTGTATAGTAGGCAATATTTCTTTTTTTCCTTTATTTCAATTAAATTTTTATCACAAAAGAAAGAAAAAAAATTCAACTTTACTAAAATTTTATATCGAAATCGACATTAGCATTCTCACTCAACCATGAGCCCAGGGCCATTTTTGGGACATGAGCTGTACAAAGAGAAGAACAAATGTCCCATGATAGAGAGGTATAATTGGCAAGTTCTTGCTTATTTGTTAGCTTCCAGGCAATTGAGAACTTATCTCTACTGAAGTGGAATTATAGGTTATCCAGTCTCCTGTCCCCTGAAATCACCAGTCTCAAATGGTTTTAGAGAAAAGTCTTCATATTATAGAAACTGTTTCAGATGATAGAAAAGGGGCAAAGTTACCGAAATCTTTTAATGAAGTTATTATAACTTTGATTCTTTTTTTTTTTTTTTTTTTTTGAGTTGAAGTCTCGTTCTGTCACCCAGACTAGGTGCAGTGGCACGCTCCCGGCCACTGCAGCCTCGACCTGCTGGGCTCCGGCGATCCTTCCGCCTCAGCCTTCCGAGTAGCCAGAACTACAGGCACGCGCTACCATGCCCGGCTAATTTTTTTGATTTATTGTAGAGACGAGGGCTCATCAAGTTGCCCAGGTGGGTCTTGAACCCGTGGACTCGGGCAATCCACTCGCCTCGGCCTCCCAAAGTGCTGGGATTATAGGCTGAGCCACCGAGCCCAGCTCCACCTAATTACTTAGAGTCTTCTCTTACCATCTCAGTATTTGACTGCATAATTCTAGTTTTTTTCTAGAAACTGACCCTCTTAGCTGTACCTAAGATAAACCTCATTAATGACAAATACTTTCTTATGGCCCAGTCACAACTGGCACATGGGAAATATCTCTGTACTTTGTTCAGGTACATTCTGGGAATGTGGGATCTCCTCAATGCTTCCCTTTGCTCTGCCCTCAGAGCATCCGCCAGTCAGTCTCTCACCCTTTAGAATTCTCTGATATCTTCTCTGCTCTTCAAGCTTTGAGACTCTATAGAGGAGCAAGGGGCCAAGAATGTCAGATTCCTTTTTTTTTTTGAGTTGGAATCTCACTCTGTCGCCCATACCCAGTGGCCTGCTCACGGCCACCCCAGCGTCCATCTGGTGGTCTCAGGTGACCCTTGTCCCTCAGGTTTCCATGTAGCCGGAACTACAAGCATGCGTTACTGTGCCTGGCTAATTTTTTTGATTTATTGCACAGATGAGGTTTCTCAAAGTTGCCCGAACTGTTCTTGAACCCCTTGGGCTCAGGCAATCCGTTCACCTCGGCCTCCCAAAGTGCTGGAATTACAGGCTTGAGCTACTGCGCCTGGCCTAGATTCCATTTTTAAAAAGAAGATGGTGGGACTTGTTTTATGAGATAAGACATTTTATTTTATTTTGTTGAGTAGGAGTCTTACTCTTGCCCAGGCTGGAGTGCAGTGGCCTGCTCATGGCTACTGCAAACTTGGCCTGCTGGACTCAGGGCATCCTTCCACCTCAGCCATCCAAGTAGCTGGAACTAGAGTTGTGCGCCACCATGCTTGGCTAAGTTTTTTTGATTTATTGTTGATACAAGTTCTCGCCATGTTGTCCAGGCTGGTCTTGATCCCCTGGGCTCAGGCAGTCCTCTTACCTCTGCCCTTAAAGTGTTGGGATTACAGCTGTGAGCTACTGTGCCTGGCCAAGACTTTTTTTTTGAGTTGGAGTCTCACTCAGTCACCCAGACTGCAGTGCAGTGGCTGCTCTCAGCCACCGCAGCCTCGGCCTGCTGGGCTCTGGCGATCCTTCCGCCTCAGCCTTCCGAGTAGCTGGAATTACAGGCGTGCGCTACCACGCCCGGCTGATTTTTTGATTTATTGTAGAGATGAGGTCTCACTGCCCAGGCGGGTCTCGAACCCGCGGGCTCAGGCAATCCACTTACCTCAGCCTCCCAAAGGCGTGGGATTACAGGCTGAGCCACCGAGCCCGGCTAAGACTTATTTTAAAGCTATAGAAATAATGAGATATCATAGTAATTAGAAGAAAATATATGATCGTGACTGTCTTTATGGTCTTTTCTTTTTTTTCTGGATTTGGAAATATAGTTTATTTAGAAAGTAAGTGTGTGTGTGTGTGTGTGTGTGTGTGTGTGTGTGTGTGAGAGAGAGAGAGAGAGAGAGAGAGAGAGAGAGAGAGAGAAAGAAAGAGGAAGGAGATTCTCTTTTTTTAATTCTTTATTTTAAATATGTGGGAGTACAATTCAGGGTTAGGTTATGGTCTTGAGATATAGAAAGAGGTCTCAAATCATACACCAAAATATTGACAATAAAGGAAAAAGTAGGCATAAATTTTTATTACTTTAAAATTACATTTTCTTTAATAACAAAAGACACCATACACAAAATTAAAAGACCAAATTACAGACATTTGAGAGAAGATATTTAAAATGCAAAATATGACAAAGAAATGGTATGGCATTTAATTTTTGCTATGTTCTTACAAGATAGGTGTTTATTATCCCCTTTTTATTCATGAAAAAACAGACTCAAAGAGGATTAGATAACTTGTTTAAAGTCACACAGCTAATAAGTGTTGGTGGAACCTATGAGTATGGCTCCAGTTCCTATGGTCTTTTTTTTTTTTTTGAGTCAGAGTCTCACTCTGTTGCCCAGGCTGGAGTGCAGTGGCATGTTCACGGCCACTGCAGCCTCCATCTGCTGGGCTCAGGCGATCCTTCTGCCTCAGCCTTCCAAGTAGCTGGAACTACAGGCACGCACCACCACGCCCAGCTAATTTTTTTGATTTATTGTAGAGACGAGGTTTCACCTAGTTGTCCAGGCTGGTCTTGACCTTGTGGACTTAGGTAATTCTCTCACCTCAGCTCCCCAAAGTGCTGGGATTACAGGTGTGGGCCACCATGCCCGGCTGTTTCTATGGTCTTAACCACTATGTTTGCTCTCAAATTCAATAGAAAAATCAACCCAAGTAGCCAACACACATATAAGAAATACTTCAACCTCGCTAGTGATTAGCAAATTAAAATACCAGCCGGGCTTGGTGGCTCAGCCTGTAATCCTGCACCTTGGGAGACTGAGGTGAGTGGATTCTCTGAGCCCATGGGTTCGAGACCCACCTGGGCAACTTGGCAAGAACTCATCTCTACAATAAATAAAAAATCAGCTTGGCATGGTAGCACGTACCTGTAGTTCCAGCTACTTGGAAGGCTGAGGCGGAAGGATCGCCGGAGCCCAGCAGGTCAAGGCTGTGGTGGCCGGGAGCGGCCACTGCACTCCAGTCTGGGTGGCGGAGTGAGACTCCAACTCAAAAAAAAAGAATACCAAGGAGAAATCATGTATACATATGAGTCAGACAAAAATATGTAGAAGTCTGATAATACCACCTTTGAGTGAAGATGTAGGAATATGGCAACTTTTTATACACTGCTGATGAAAGTATATATTTGCCCAACTATTTTGGGGAGCGATTTGGCAATATCCTGAAAATTTAAGGTGTTTATATCTTATGAACCAACAGTTTCACCTCTAGGAATATATCCTAGAGAAACCCAGATTGTGCACAGGGAAATGTGTTCAAGAATATTCATTTGAGGTGGGCATGGTGGATCACACCAGTAATTCCAGCATCTTGACAGGCTGGGGCCAGAGGATCACTTGAGTCCAGGAATTCAAGACCAGAGTGGGCAGATAACAAGACCTTGTCTCTACAAAAAAATTAAAAAAAATTAGCTAGGTGTGGTGATGCATGCCTGTATATCTAATATCAATATTGGAAAACGTAGGAAGTTATTAACAGGAAAAAATTAAAATTGTGATATATTTATACCCTAGATTAACACATGGCAGTCTAATTGAGCCAGCAATATATCTGACTATAAAAGTAAATGTAAGATATATAGCATTGTATGGAAAAAGACCTGGTGGTAATAAGATACATATGGTATAATGCTCGTTCTATAACACTTAAAATATCTGCAGTGTAGTAAAAGAACGAAGACCTGAACAAGAATGACAAATAGTAATTAGAAGAAAATATATGATCGTGACTGTCTTTATGGTCTTTTCTTTTTTTTCTGGATTTGGAAATATAGTTTATTTAGAAAGTAAGTGTGTGTGTGTGTCACATACTTATAAATATATATGTGACTATATATTTATGGTATGTGAATATTTGATTTATTGTAGAGATGAGGGCTTACCATGTTGCCTAGGCTGTTCTTGAACTCGTGGGCTTAGGTAATTCTTTCGTCTCCGCTTTGGTGAAATGGCTGATTCCAGCTTGGAAGCAAGAAATGCATATGATGAGCTTTGCATAACTTGCCAGGAAGCAAAGAAGCAATAATTCAGGACTACTTGGGGTCAGTCATGTCTAAACAAAACAGGATCCACTTTGAAGAAGCTCCCATTGACCAAAGTAGGACAATCTGTGCATCAAAAGGGATAGTAGTAATACAATGAATTTAAACCTATCAAATATATAAAAATCATAAGTTCATAATGATATCTTTTTTTTTTTGAGATGGAGTCTCACTCTGTCACCCAGACTGGAGTGCAAGGGCTGCTCCCGGCCACCGCAGCCTCGACCTGCTGGGCTCTGGTGATCCTTCCGCCTCAGCCTTCCAAGTAGCTGGAACTACAGGCGTGCGCTACCACACCCAGCTAATTTTTGATTTATTGTAGAGATGAGGTCTCGCCAAGTTGCCCAGGCGGGTCTCGAACCCAAGGGCTCAGGCAATCTACTCACCACAGCCTCCCAAAGTGCTGGGATTACAGGCTGAGCCACCAAGCCTGGCCCATAATGATATCTTAAAAATAAAAACAAAACTAACAAAGGACCCAAATAACCTAATAGCTTGTCATTGGAGGTTGGTAGGGTAATAATTTATTACTCTGAAAATGAATAAATATTATTATTTATTTTTTATAAAAACCTTTCCATGCCACCTATATTTTAGGATAACTAAATAGATAAATAGAAGTAGGGCCAACCTAAATAGGATAATAATAAAATAATAAAGACTAAAGAAGCCTTTCCTATGTCAATTATATCTTAGGATAATTACATATTTGATAAAAGCAGGTCCTGCCTGTATAGACTTCCAACTAATCGATGCAAAAGGAATGAAAAAATTTCAAAAAATTCACCTTTAATGACATAATTGATCTAGGCAACATTTACTAGTGAGGCTAAAACAATTAGCGGGAATACCGATGAGGAACATCATAATGGAAGGGTCAGCCTGCCCCCACCTATACCCCATGATCAATCTTACTTAGCCTTCCTATAAATAGGACAGTTCAAATACTATGTGCCTCACGATGTAATGCAACAGAAAGCATCATTTATGTTTTCTTGTCTAAAAAATTGAACTTGAGTTTATTGTAAAAGTTTCATTTGCCTGATTCACAGCAAGTCAATATTTTGAGACAATCAGGGATTGCAGCAGATAATTTAATAATTGCAGGACCATCCATTTGAGAAGAGGAAAGGAAACCAAATCTGCCTCTCAGCTGGGCTCAGTGGCTCAACCTGTAATCCCGCACTTTTGGGAGGCTGAGGTGAGTGGATTGCCTGAGCCTGCAGGTTCGAGACACTCCTGGGCGACTTGGAAAGACCTCATCTCTACAATAAATCAAAAAAAATTAGCCGGGCGTGGTAGCGCACACCTATAGTTCCAGTTACTCGGAAGGCTGAGGCGGAAGGATTGCCGGAGCCCAGCAGGTCCAGGCTGCGGTGGCCGGGAGTGGCCACAGCACTCTAGTCTGGGAGACAGAGTGAGACTCCAGCTCAAAAAAAATAAAAAATAAAATAAAATAAAAAGACTTCATTCTGATGCTGATTCGGTTCCTCTGTGGGAGTCTTTAAATTGGTTGGCATCAGCCATTCCACTGGAATTTAGGCTCTCAAAAATATCTTAAGCAATTCTTTAACAAAAAGCCATATGATTCTACCATGCTTGTGTGTAGATTTGGCTGTTTACACAGAAGCACAACAATCTAGTTCTGGAGCACCAACATTTTACAGTTAGGGAAATGAAAGCAGACAGGTCTTGAACCCGCGGGCTCAGGCAATTCACTCACCTCAGCCTCCCAAAGCGTGGGATTACAGGCTGAGCCACCAAGTCCGGCTTGGACTGGTTTGTTAACCCTTTTCCTTATCCCTTTTCTCTTGGTGTTAAGTGTTTCGTTGTTGTAGAATGTCTATAACGTTTATATATTGATTAAGTATACTTTTACTTATGGCTTGCCATGTTGACTGACTTGTGGAGTGAATTGAGCCTCTGTGGCTGCGGCTCTGGTTACTGAGTGAAAGGGAAGTACTAAGAATTGCCTCCTTGGGAACTCTATGTAGCTTGTGGCTTTTATGAATGAAATAGCTAACATCAATACAAGTCTGACATTGTGGAAAGACACAAACGTCCATGGGCCTGTTTATCTTTGACATTGCATGGCTCGTGATAACCACTGAAATTTTTACCTCCTAAAAAGGCTGCATACAAACTATCTCCTGATCCAGGCTGCTCTCTAACTGCCACCATCTTGTAAATCTTTCTGATTTTTTGCACACCTTTGTCTAATATGCAAAAAGACTATCAAGAGTTGCAGGGCTCAACTCAAGAGGTAGCTAGTATCTTCTTTCTGAAGCTTTTATCGGGAAATGCTCTTCCCACAAATCAACCTGTGAGAACATTTGCTAGAGATTTCCCTGGAGCTGGCTTAACTGTTCCTGCAGTACCAGAATTAGCATATTTAGCCGTAGTCATTGCATTGCTTGAGGCCTGTGGCTACTACCAAACCTGGGTCCATTCTATCCCTAGAAGCTGGTGCTCTGTTCTCTTGATTTGATACCTGCTTCTCCAGAGGAGGGAGCAGGTTTGCAACGCATCTGTGGCAGTTTGCCAGCGGCAAGAAGACTAAGCTTGTCCTGAGAATTTCCTTTTGTAGGTTCTGATCAAGTCCAGGAAGCCATCGACCACAGAGATTCTGGTGTTGGTATGGCTAGAGGAAACAGGTACACTGGTAGGCAGTTATTTTTCTGGCCCTGTTGGCTGTCCTGACCAGGCACCTGTGATGGACTGATTTCTCCCATTCTCCACAATTTGGCTGTTTCTTTTGATAAAAGTTCCCTCTTTGCCAGGCTCTTAGACTCGAATCTGAGAATCACTTTTGATTTTATTTAGACCACATCTGCCTTATTTATAATGAATAGGATATCTTATTAAAAGTAAATGTTCATCTATACCCTCTATGAAGGTGTAAGACTAAGGAAGGGTTAAATAAAAAGAGGATGAAAATAAGTAGTATTCTTGAAGTAGTATTTGGTATTCTTGAAGGTAATCCCATGATATATGTGCCAGATTCTGAAAAACAAACAAACAGATATTAGTATTGAGCAGAATGGTATAGAATAAAGAGCTCCACATCAGGAGATGGGCAGAATGATTTTTTGTTTTTTTTTTTTTTAGTTGGAATCTCACTCTGTCGCCCAGACTGGAGTGCAGTGGCCGCTCCCGGCCACCGCAGCCTCGACCTGCTGGGCTCTGGCAATCCTTCCGCCTCAGCCTTCCAAGTAGCCGGAATTACAGGCATGCGCTACCACGCCCAGCTGATTTTTTGATTTATTGTAGAGATGAGGTCTCGCTGCCCAGGCGGGTCTCGAACCCGCAGGCTCAGGCAATCCACTCACCTCAGCCTCCCAAAGGCGCGGGATTACAGGCTGAGGCACCGAGCCCGGCTCAGAATGATTTTTATAAGTTTAGTCTGCCATGGCCTCAGTTGGTGCACCTGTAAAATAAGGCTAATAATAACTAACCTAAGTCAACGCAATAAGTTCAATCTGATAAATATCTGGAGTGGCCTTCCTTTCCCTTAAATCTGTGCAATACTGACAATCCAACCATCCATTCAATTATTTACTATTTATAAACTCATTCTTTTGTACCTTCTTTCACTCAACAAATTGTCATTGAGGACATATTACATGAAGTCAACAATGAGGGATAGAAAAGTTGCTACCCTCAGGAATTTCCATTTGATTAGAAAGAAGACATCACAGAAAGCTGTGATGTAGAGTGTTAACTACAGTAAGAAGGGTACCAAATGCTATGAGAGTTTAGAAAAAGAGAAATTGCTTCTAGGAGTGAGCTTCAGGGAAGACCTCATGAAGAATGAAGTGGTTTAACTGAGTCTTTTTTTTTTTTTTTTGAGTTGGAGTCTCACTCTGTCGCCCAGACTGGAGTGCAGTGGCACGCTCCTGGCCACTGCAGTCTCAACCTGCTGGGCTCTGGCGATCCTTTCATCTCAGCCTTCCAAGTAGCTGGAACTACAGGTCTGCGCTACCATGCCCGGCTAATTTTTGATTTATTGTAGAGATGAGGTCTTGCCAAGTTGCCCAGGCAGGTCTCGAACCCACGGGCTCAGGCAATCCACTCACCTCAGCCTCCCAAAGCGCAGATCATAGGCTGAGCCACCGAGCCCGGCTGGTTTAACTGAATCTTAAAGAATTAAATAACATTTGGATAGGCAGATATAGGAAAATATAATCCACTTTTTGTCCAGATGATTTAGTTTTACAAACATATTCCACACATTCCCACCTGCAGGTCTCTGCTCAGGCCCTTCCTGTGCAGGAAATATTTGTGTTTTGCTCAAGTGTGCCATCTTGCTCTAAAAGCCAATGAATGAGTCAGTAACATTTGTTGAAAATCTACTGAGGTTTTAAAATTTGTATGTATTTTCTTTTTCCTTTTTGAGTTGGAGTCTCACTCTGTCACCCAGACTGGAGAGCAGTGGCACACTCATGACCACCGCAGCCTCAACCTGCTGGGCTCAGGTGATCCTTCTGCCTCAGCCTTCCATGTAGCTGGAACCACAGGCGCATGCTATAGTGCCTGGCTTATATATATATTTTTGATTTATTGTAGAGATGAGGTCTCACCAAGTTGCCCAAGTTGGTCTTAAACCCCTGAGCTCAGACAATCCTCTTCCCTGGGTCTCCCAAAGTGTTGGGAGTACAGGCTTGGGCCACCATGCCCGGCCTAAAATTTGTATATATTTTCAACAGGAATTTATTGAATATATCTGATTTTTAAGGTGATATAGGGATAGGTGGGGTGTAACCAGTAGAAGGAAAGCTGTATGTGACTAATAAGATGAAATGTGATGTGTGAAAAGTGCCATGAGATTAGGAGATGTTAGTGGAAGCATTCAGTCCTAGTAATCTGAAGAGCATTAGGAAGGAGGTGACTGAGAAAATAAAATATGGGTCTGTCTATAAACTCTTAAGGGTTTGGAATCTGAGAGCAATGGGAGGTGTGTGGTTTAGAACTAAAAGTCTATGTAGCAGTGAATTCTGTCAGCATAAGCTGCCAGCCAGTTGTTTTTCTTAAGGCCTTCAAACTCAGTCCAGCAAGTTCCCACACAACCAAGCACGTTGGCTTCTGCAGTCTGCTTTCCCTTGGGTTCAAACTGTCTTAGTCTCTGGGCAAGGACTATTATCAGACATATCTGCTGAGTCGGAAGATGAAGTCAGTATAAACTAGGTGGTCTCCCAAGGGTGGGGCTTTGACAAGACTGAAGTTTGACAATGAAACTGGTGTGAATGTAGACAGGTGGTGCCCCAGTGCACTTCATGTTGCTTTCTTGTGCTTCAAAATGGGCATGTTTTATTCAAAATCCCACCTACTATTTTACCAAGATCAGCTTTCCACACTCCAAAAATGGATTTCTCTTTGTGGTCTGCTAGGCCACTATGCGGTTACCCCTATGGGATTTCTTTTTGTGGTTGGAGGTCAAACCCTTTCTTGCCTGTTGCTTCCAGGAATGTGTGGTGTGTGTCTCAGCGTGCTACACGGGAGGGTTTTATTTCACCTCCCTTGAATGGAATGGCAGTCATCCAGTAGGTCTGGGTGCGTGTATAAATAGAGGGACGCGTAAGCCTGCATTTAATATCCAGAACATAAACCAGCCACCACTGTGCACTACACCGTCATGTTTTGATTAAAGGCTGCTGACAGCACCGCAGATCATGCCCAGCAAACCACCTAATCCCACTGCTTTATCCCAGGCATAGATGGGGCAGATTTCACTGCCAGGAACAATTTCCAGCCACCAGCAGCTCCGAGTTCCTTCTGCTTTTCCTGCTTCAGCTGCCCATTGTGATGACCCGGGGTCAGAGAGCCTGGGTGAATATGGAAGACTGAAATGGACAGCTAATCCCCAAGTCCTTGTCTTCTTTTTTTTTTTTGAGTTGGAGTCTCTGTTGCCCAGGCTGGAGTGCAATGGCACGCTCACGGCCACCCCAGCGTCGACCTGTTGGGCTCCAGCGATCCTTCTGCCTCAGCCTTCCAAGAAGCCAGAACTACAGGCGTGCACTACCATGCCTGGTTCGTTTTTAATTTTTATTGTAGAGAAGAGTCTTGCCAATTTCCCCGGGCTGGTCTCAAACCCGTGGGCTCAAGCAATCCACTCCCCTCGGCCTCCCAAAGTGCTAGTATGACAGGCTGAGCCACCAAGCCCAGCCGTTTTCTTCTTTTTAAAAGCAGTTGATTTAGACTCACTCCTCTGTGAATCCCTTTGACTATAAGAACTGATTTCAGGAAGGCCCACTAAAGTTCAGCGTTTCTGTATCTCTTGCCCAACTTCCTACAATGTGCCTCAGGAGAGCGTCACTTTCTAGTTTGTATGGGATAAAGCATTAATTCCTGATTCTGCCGTTCAGATTCTTCACAATGTGGTCCCAAACTACCTTTCTGAAACCACCACACCCTGTGTTGGCATCTATGCAAGTGAATTCGTGTGCTTCCTGTTTTCCATTTGTTGTTATTGTAGTGGTCTCTTCCCCTAGAATAATTCCCCTTCTCTCTACTTGGTGAAAGCCTTTCTATCCATTAAGGCTGAATTGAATTTCAGGGCCTCCATGACTACTCTCCACAGATATTTCTCTCCCCAGCATGAGTTATTTTTACTATTTACTCAATGAATAATTGTATTACAATCTATTTTTTTATTGCCTTATATATTGATTATAAGAGACAGATTTTAGACTGGAATTTTAGAATCTGGCCCCCACTAGACTGGACACCTCATGAGGTCAGGGGTCATATGCTGTCTTCTTGGTAACACTATAGTGTCAAGAACTATGTTCTAGACATGAGAAGGGTCACAAAGTGCTTGCTGATGGAATAACACCAATTCATTCTTGAAAAAGCAGAGTTGGCCGTATTTCTTTGTGAATCTAGTGAACTTTCAAGAACATTCTCTGGCTAAACATTGGAAAACTGGAATATGAAGTAATTATGAAAGTTAGTCTCAGGTACAGAAGGGAACCCAGAGAATATCACTCCCCTGGAATCCCCTGGAGACATGCAGAATGTCAGTTTAACTAGCTTCTAGGTTGGATTGCTTCCAAAGTTTTAGTTTTCTTGGGATTCTATGCTATGGATTCAGAAGACCTGATTTTTATGATTGTCATCCCTCAATAGCCTTCACATTCATTAAGTATTTGATGATTTGAACTAAGCAAGAAACAATGTGTCTAACTTTCTACTAGATATTGGGAAAATGTCTGGAATATTTGTATAAGATGTAAATACTTTTTAAACAAAATTTAGTTTTTGAAAACTGCCTTTGGAATTCCCTAAGTACCTGAAACATATAGCCAGTGGTGGAAAATCCTTTTTTTTTTTTTTGGTAAATACACTGGCTGGAAAAACTTTTTTTTTTTTTGAGTTGGAGTCTCACTCTGTCACCCAGACTGGAGTGCAGTGGCCGCTCCCGGCCACTGCAGCCTCGACCTGCTGGGCTCCGGCGATCCTTTTGCCTCAACCTTCCAAGTAGCTGGAACTACAGACACGCGCTACCATGCCCGGCTAATTTTTTTTAAAATTTATTGTAGAGATGAGGTCTCGCCAAGTTGCCCAGGTGGGTCTCGAACCCGCGGGCTCAGGCAATCCACTCACCTCAGCTTCCCAAAAGCACGGGATTACAGGCTGAGCCACTGAACCTGGCTAAAACTTTTTTTTTTAAACAATAGATTTGTAAATACCCTACATAAATATCACTTTTGGCTACATCAGATCAATAAAATGGAAATTAAAATATGGTAATATCATTTTGGCAAAATACAAGGAACACAACAAATAGAGAAAAATTCATAATTTTTGCATGTGGCTTATAAAAGAGCTTTGAAGGTAATTTCAGAAGAGAACTTTCAGTAATGTATTACATTTTAGAAGCATTACTATAATAGTAATAGCTTTCACTTACTGAGCATTTGTTGTGAGTCCTTAAGTACTTGATATTTAAAATCTCATTTAATCCTAAAAATAACCCTGTGAAGAGGTATTTTTATGAGCTCCATTTTAGAGGTATGGAAGCTAAAGATTAGAATAGTTAACCAGGATGTGAACTCAAATTTGTCAAACTCCAAAGTCCATGCACTACTATGATGCCCGCCTTGAAGGACAAACACTGAATGGGTATGTTCAACTTAGCATGGTTAAGGCCATTTAGGGTCATTCATCGTGTAACCTGGGAGTGGGGGTTCCATCATTCACCCCCTGCTCGTAGCATATTTGGATATATTTATGACAAACTTTTAGCAGATGGCAGTAAATTGTCTTGAGGAAGAAAGAGAATTCTAATTCACAGTTACTCAAAAGTTGGTCTCAATGCTCTATGGTCACATGTACAAGGTAGGGTCCCTAAGCTGGAGAAATTCAAAATCTTGAGATGCTTCTAGATGAGCCATGTTGGAACTGACAAACAAGAGTTCTTATTACTTAGGATCTGACATGATATCTCACTTGCCTGTTATCATGGCACTGTCTTTCTTCTATTTTCAGAGTGAACTCTATTATCTCCTCATCTTCTTGGGTATTAATTTGGTTTAGTGGAACAAGCAATGTCCAGAATTAAGCATCTATTATGTGGAAGATGTTATGATAGGTTCCTGGCAGGAGGAATGAGGATGGGGAGTAAGGGGTGAAGGATGAAGAGCATGGAGTGTTGTGGTGGGAGTGGGAGGATGCAAACATGAGTAAGATGTGGGCTTGACCTTAATGTATAAAGCATGTAGGAGATCCAACTATGAAGACTGTCCCTGAGTATTATAATGGTGGGAGTAGGGGATATAAACAAAATCCTTTGGTTACACAGGGTTGAGGGGAATGGGTTCTGACAGGAAGACATGGAGAAGGCCTCATGGAGGTGCTGACATTTGAGCTAAGTCTTGAGGATGAGCATCATCTGACACTGGGAAGAAAAGAATAGTATCAGGAAAAGCATAAGGTGAAAATAGTGTAAGGACTAACTTGAAAGTGAGCTACAAGCCAGGCTCGGTGGCTCAGCCTGTAATCCTGCGCCTTTGGGAGGCTGAGGTGAGTGGATTGCCTGAGCCCGCGGGTTTGAGACCCGCCTGGGCAGCGAGACCTCATCTCTACAATAAATCAAAAAATCAGCCTGGCATGGTAGCGCATGCCTGTAATTCTGGCTACTTGAAAGGCTGAGGCAGAAGGATCGCCGGAGCCCAGCAGGTCGAGGCTGCAGTGGCAGGGATCGGCCACTGCACTCCAGTCTGGGCGACAGAGTGAGACTCCAACTCAAACAAAAAAAAAAGTGAGCTACATGTGTTGGGTGGGTGAGAATGGAGCTGGGGCTATAGCAAGAGAGGTAAAGAATCTTGAATGTTCTCTGAAAGGTAAAGACTGTAGATTTTACATGGGCAACAGGGAGTCACTGAAGGTTTTAAGCAGGAGAATAGCAAATTTTGATTTTCCGGAGATGGTTCCTTTTGCGTATGCAGTTATTTGGCAGTGTTGGCTATATTATGTGGTGCGAAATTGCACTTTTATTTTTGCTTTTCAGGGGAGTCCCTCTCAAGGAAAAGGAGCTTATTTTGCTTTTGTCCCTTTTGTCCGGGTTCAACTTGATACTCTACCATTTCCCCTCTCTTTCCTTTGATGTTTTTGGCAAGGGAAAAGTTGTATCACTGATTCATCCTGTTGACAACTGGATCAGGTATTTGATTCACATTACTACATAACTATTCTTTTTGATGAATCAGATGGGTCAGGGAGTAAGTTGGTACCACTGTCCATGGGTTGAAAATTCAAGAAAGTTTAAGAACAAAAGAGTCAGAAAAAAGACGTCTATAGACAGAGAGGTAGGACATGCATCAAAGCACAGGATAGCACAGCACAGATTGAGAGCGATCTCAAAATAGAAGGTGCTTCTCTTGGGATTCACACCATGGGCCTTGGCAGGCAGCCCACCCTTATCACCATTAATTTTCAGAGTTCAGAAGCGGGCACCACACCCTGGTGTTAAGCTGTTAACCTCCAGCATCAAGGCCACAGCCGCTGGGGTGAATTCCTTTCTCAAGCTGTGGCCTCATCAGAGTCCTCATCTGGACATGCCACAAAGGATAAATGCTCCATCCAGTCCCATGATTCTGAATTTCTATATATACTCTGGTACCTCCCACTCTTCTACTCCAGGGCACGTACACACAGAGTAGAGTCTTCCTGTAGTCGGCCGTGATGCCATAGTTGCAGTGTGTATTTGTATGCATGCATATATTTATAAACAGAAGTGTGTGTGTGAGTGTGTGTGTGTGTGTGTGTGTGTGTGTGTTTATAGGAGCTTGCTTGTGCACGTGCACTCAGAATCATGTAGCCTTTCAATGCATTTCTTTCTTTCTTTTTGAGTAGTTCACTCTTTTGTCCAGACTGGAGTACAGTGGCATGCTCAAGGCCACTGCAGCAGCCTCAATCTGTTGGTCCCAGGTGATCCTCCTGCCTCAGCCTTCCAAGTAGCTGGAAGCACAGGCGTGTGCCACCACACCTGGCTAATTTATTTATTTATTTATTGTAGAGACGAGGTCTCGCCAAATTGCCCAGGCTGGTCTTAAAACCCTGGACTCAGGCAATCTTCTTGCCACCGCCTCCCAAAGTGCTGGGATTACAGACATGAGCCACCACATCTGGCTCAATGCATTTCAATGCATGACTCTCCTTCCAGATCTTTTTTCTTCTACTGCTTGCAAGAATAAAACCCGCAATAATGTGGGTAGTTTGCGTAAATCAAGGATGTTTCTAGAGACTGGATTTTCACAACAAAAGTCTGCTCAAGGTCTTGGGGATCCGCAGTTCTTTGGACCTCATAACGATTTCCCTGCTCTGAGTTGTGAAATTACAGCCCTGCCATCGGCAGAGGGCTCCCTCAGCCTTAGAAGCTGGCGGGAAGCTCGAAGGCCAAACAGTGTAAATGGGAGAAGAAGTGCAGATCTGACTGGGAATTTAAAATCCAGTGCCCCAAAGTACTTTTGTAGAAAAGAAACTCTAACCCCATCTTGAAAACAGACCACTTCAGCAAGAAGGTATGTGTTAATGTTTACATTAAATGACACTGTTTAAATTCCTGGATCAAGGTCAGCATAATGTTTATGCTCAGATTAACACATAGTTAAATTATTCTTCAAAGAACCCAAGGAGCAGGGCAACTCCCTGACGAACGGTTTAATTGTTTCTGGATGGATGACTCAGCAGTTCCTAACAATCCCATCACAAAACCATGAATCACCTTCCGTTCCAGGTCTGTATGAAATCTTTGCAGGTGCCAGGTCTCTATTTGGTATTTGCCCAGACTCATGCCAGCTGAACGTAGAGCGCATGACTGATAAAACACTACGTCAATGTGTTTAATGCCCACTGTCTGTTCAGGAGACTGCATCTGGCCAACTGCTCTAAATTAAAATTAAGAAGGCTGCGTGGTGAAAATGTAGTCAGATAAAGGAAGCTGAGCTATGCTGTAACAATGCCTATCCAAAATTAGTATCTCTTGAGGGTTTCCATCTGAAGACACAGTGGACTAGGATCCAATACCAGATATTAGAATCAAAGTGCTCCCTCCTTTGGAATTTGCTAGATACCCGATAACCACTATACCAGTTTTAGTACCTAACTCTTTTTTTCCCTCAGCCCTAGGCAGATAATCACACTCTTTAATTATAACATCATCTGAGACCTCTTACAATGAAGAGTGCCACTGTTTGCTTGACATCAGGTATGCGTCCTTAAGGAAATTGCAGGAGAATGCCTCAAATTCCTTGACTACATTTGGGAGGTATCATAGTTTTTTATTTGGGGATGATGAGGACATACTTGGTCAACAGGTGAGGATTTTGGACTTTTCCAAATGCCAGGAAAAAGGAGGTACCATATCAGGACCAAAATCTACCTCCCACCTGTCTCCTATCAAATGTATCAAACACAACAACAAGACCAAAGAACCACCAAACAGACTAGGGCACAGAAGTACAGAGCTAGAACTGGAGGGAAAGTGGGGCTTGTGAGCTTAGGGTTCATCAGCATGATCTGGACAAGTTTCCAAGAAGGAGCACGCATCCTCCTTGTGATAGAAAGGCAAACACACAAAAGTAGAATTTTTGAGGAAGCCACTCCAGCTTACTGCAGTGAGAAACTCAATGATTTGTGTTTGTCCTGGCTTCTTTCATTCAGATGTTTCTCATCAGCTACATCCAGATTGATTCCATTTGCAAAGCTCTTCTGGCAATCTCGGTGAAGGAGGCTTGGTGGCAAAATCTCCGGCATTTTCTGATCCTGTCCAGGCTCTGCTCTTCTTGTGTAGTTTCTTGGCGCTTTGGCTCCGAAGCAGAAGTTGGCTAGGCAGCGGCGGCGGCTGAACAAAGCCAAATGCAAAACAGAACATTGGAAGACAACCGAAGTGACTTTTCTAAATGTGGGGAGTGGGAACTCAGGGGAGGGCTGTGAGGGACCAGGAAAGGGAGGGGCTTCCTGAGAACTGACTGAATCATGCTTTGGTGAAGGTTTGTCATGGTCCCACTTGTCCACATCCTCGCTAATTGTGCAAGATCATAGGTCACATCTCTTTGCTTTCCGGTCTCACTAATGGGCGCAATAGAAAATATTTGGGCCGGGCTCAGTGGCTCAGCCTGTAATCCCGCGCTTTGGGAGGACAAGGTGAGTGGATTGCCTGAGCCCACGGGTTCAAGACCCGCCTGGGCAACTTGGCGAGCCCTCCTCTCTCCAATAAATCAAAAAATTAGCCAGGCGTGGTGGCACACGCCTGTAATTCCGGCTACTTGGAAGGCTGAGGCGGAAGGATTGCCGGAGCCCAGCAGGTCGAGACTGCAGTGGCTCCCGGCCACTGCACTCCAGTCTAGGCGACAGAGTGAAACTCCAACTCAAAAAAAAAAAGAAAATATTTGGGCCCCACCCAGTGCCACCCTTTCATTTTCAGGCCCTCATGAAAGTGTCTGATCCTTGAGACTCTGACACCTCTGTTTCTTTCCATTATCCTTCATCTCTTCTTCGCAGCCACTCACCAGTTTCCTTCTTGGCATCCTTTCCCCAGCTCCACTCTTCCACACATGTGCCCCATCTTTCCTTCCTCCACTTTATGCCAATGTTTCTTGTCCTATGTAGGAGGATGCTAATTCTCCCACTCCTCACACTGCCACAGCAGGGAGAGGACGTCTGGTTGGAGAAACTGCCAGTCCCTCTCTTCCTACTGTCTGAGTGAGAAAGGGACCCTGCTGTCCACGTCCCCTGACTCTGTTTTTCAGGGACCAACAGCACGTGTTCTGTTGCTCTGGTCCTTCGTTTTGCCATCTGGATCTAATTTCCCCAGGTGCAGGGTCACTGGGTCTGAACTTCTGGTGGAGACCTGAGTATTAGGAAGCAGGAGCCCGTTGGCTGCAGATTTAAGATGTTTATTCAGCCCAATAAAGCTGATACACAAGTATGAACACACATGTGCATACACACATAATAATGCAGTCTCATGGTCACATGGTTCAAAATTCAAAAGGTGTGAAAGAGCAGATAGTGAAGTCTCCCCTACTCTTGTTCCCCAGCTTCCTAGTTCACCTCTACAGAGGCAATTAGTGTTTAAGCATCTCCAGCGTCTTCCCAGACATGTTTTATACACACACAGACAAACAGATATATACACTTACATATTTTTTCCATAGTTGGTAGCATACCATATCTATTGTATCTGTTTTTCACTTTTTAAAATGACTGCATAGTATTTCATTGAATGAATCTCCATAATTTAGTCCCATACAGATGCGCATCAGGTTGTTTCCAGTCTTTTGTTATTATAAAAAATAAAGTTGTTATTTTGATCCTCACATCTTGTGTTTATTTCCCACAGGCTCAGCGCTCCGAGGAGAGAGGAGTGTGGTCCACACTCCACATCTCCGCCAAGCCTGGCACCAGATTCAAAGTTCCACACTGCTGAGTCAGACGCATCCAGGTTCGCTTTTTTGTTCCCTCTGATTTGCTCCAACTTGCCAGTATGCATAGAATATATGCTACTCATTTTGATGTTTGCTAAATTAGGTACTTTTATCCTTTTCTTTGTCCTCCCCTGCTCACATTCTTCTCCAGCTTGGGGATTTGGTTGTAAGTAAAATACTGTTCCAGTATGTGATGCCTCCAATCTCCTAAGGATATAAGGTATTGAATTCTCCCACCTTTGCATAACATTCTTTCATTGAATTCTTTTTTTTTTTTGAGTTGGAGTCTCACTCTATCACTCAGGCTGGAGTGCGGTGGCCGCGACCTGCTGGGCTCCGGGATCCTTCCGCCTCAGTCTTCCAAGTAGCTGGAACTACAGGCGTGCGCTACCACGTCCGGCTAATATTTTTTGATTTTATTGTAGAGATGAGGTCTCGCCAAAGTTGCCCAGTCGTGTCTTCAACCCGCAGGCTCAGGCAGTCCACTCACCTCAGCCTCCCAAAGGCGCGGGATTACAGGCTGAGCCACCGAGCCGGCTTCATTGAATTCTTATACAAATTTTTTGAGAACATTTTCAATAGGACAATTTTTTGAGAACCTTTTCAACAGGACAAATTTTTGAGGGTATTTTCAGCAGGACATTTTCTAGATGAAGAAACTGTGGCATAGAAGAACTGACTGCATGGCTTACCCAAGGCCACATAGATGGTAAATGGCAAAGACAAAACTTGAAACCAGACCATGTAACCCTCTGCCTGCTGCTTTTCTAATACACATGCTAACCCTTTGCAGTGCATGTGACATCAATGTCAGCTTTCCTTTTTTTTTTTTTGTTGAGTTAGAGTCTCACTCTGTCACCTAGACTGAAGTGCAGTGGCTGCTCCCGGCCACCGCAGCCTCGACCTGCTGGGCTCCGGTGATCCTTCCGCCTCAGCCTTCCAAGTAGTTGGAACTACAGGCGCGCGCTACCACACCTGGCTAATTTTTTTGATTTATTGTAGAGATGAGGTCTTGCCAAGTTGTCCAGGTGGCTTTCAAACCCATGGGCTCAGGCAATCCACTCGCCTCAGCCTCCCAACATGCGTGATTACAGGCTGAGCCACCAAGCCTGGCCAAAGTCAGTTTTCAATTTGGAATATGGTGGGAGGCTGAAATTCTAGCAAACTCCTCCCCAGATTTCATTTCTGTCAACAGATTGAGAAAGGCTATTCAGACAAGAATGGACCAGTTTATCCACATTGATCCACTGCAATAGTACACAACATAGTTAGGGCAGTGCCAGTTGTTCTGGGGTCAAAGAAAGTATGTTGGGGGCCGGGCTCAGTGGCTCAGCCTGTAATCCTAGCATTTTGGGAGGCTGAGGTGAGTGGATTGCCTGAGCCCACGGGTTCGAGACCTACCTGGGCAACTTGGCCAGACCTCATCTCTACAATAAATCAAAAATTAGCTGGGTGTGGTAGCGCGTGCCTGTAGTTCCAGTTACTTGGAAGGCTGAGGCGGAAGGATCACCGGAGCCCAGCAGGTCGAGGCTGCGGTGGCCGGGAGCGGCCATTGCACTCCAGTCTGGGTGACAGAGTGAGACTCCAACTCAAAAAAAAAAAAAAGAAAGTGTGTTGGGCAGGAGGGTCAGAGGTGGAAGCCTCTGACCTCAGAGCACATGCTTAATGTGGAAGTTGGGGCATGGACTTACAGCCTGGGGAACAGGAAGAGAGAAAACAAATGTATAACTGTGGAACGTCCACTATGTGCCATGCTTACCCATGAATCACTCATAAAACTTGCAGCAATATGACAAGACTATGCCAGTTAACACCATCTCTCTTGGTGTTCTGCCCCGCTCAAAGACCGACAAGGGGCTTTGTAAGTTGTGATGCTCAGGGCTGAGGAATACATTCTGTGCTCTTCTCTCCAGGGACTCACGTCCAGCTCCGTGTATATGGCTTTTTCCTCCTTCAGGGTAAGGTTTCTCTCCAGCAGCTTCTCGGCTTCCAGAGCACAAGTTTCTGGAAGCTTTGCAGCATCTGTTCACTATGTATGCTTGGCTGCATTACCTAGACTTTAGTAATCCATGCTATGAGGGAGCTGCAAACCAGGTTCAGTGTGGTCGCAGCAGGCAGTGGAGCAGCCCGGTGGGAAGCAGGGGCTGTTGAACAGACAGAACACTGGGTGTGCTCCTGTAAGGGAAAGCCACATTTCCATGGGGCGCTGCCCAGGGATCCTGGAAAGAAAGACTGGGGCTGGGTTAGCACAATCTCTGATGCTGAGCTGAAACTTTAGGACTTATTCTATAGGCAGTGGGAATAAATGAAGAACTTTGAGGAAAGGAGTGACAAGATTAGACATATGTTTTAGAAATTCACTCATTCTTTTCTCTGAACACTGTGAGTATATGCTATGGATTGACCTGTGTCTCCCCAAAATCTGAATGTTGAAGCCCTAACTCCCAATGTGGTGGTATTTTGAGCTGGAGTCTTCAGAAGATAATTAGGTTTAGGTGAGATTGTGAGGAGCCCTTGTGATAGAATTAGTGCCCTCGTAAGAAGAGACATTGAGAGCTCTCTGTCTTGTCACCACACGTATGTATGGATGAAAGGCCATGTGAGCGCATGGTGAGGTGGCGGCCATCCGCAGTATAGATGGAGAGCCCTCACCAGATCTCAGCCATGCTGGCATCCTGACCTAGACTTCCAGCCTCCAGAACTGTGAGAAATCAATTTCTGTTGTCTAAGTCATTCAGTCTGTGATTTTTTTCTAGCTTAGTAGTCTGAGACAGTGTACGGCCACATGGCTGGCACTAGTTTGACTTCAAAGATCCAGTGGTAAACAAAGAGTCTTTGCCCTCAGGGAGCTTGCAGTCTAATGGGGACAGGGGAAGCAGGGAATGAACAATTGACATGAGATATTTAGAGTTACTAATTATGAAAGAGAGTCACAGGGGCCTCATTTAGATTCAGGAGGACAGGAGAAGACTTTCTGAGGCTGTTACCTGCAACCTGAGACCTAATAATGAGTCAAGGGAAACCAGGGAGGAGCAGGGGAGAGAACATCCCAGGCTTGTGGTTGGTATATGGGAAGCCCCCAGGTGAGCAAGTGTTGACAGAAAGTGTCACCAAAGGGAGAGAGTGATGTAAAATAAGGATGGGAGCTGGTAGGTGACAGTTCATGTAGGAATGTATAGGTCTTATTAAGAGATTGGGATTTTTATTCTTTTTTTTTTTTTTTTTTAAGTTGGAGTCTCACTCTGTCGCCCAGACTGGAGTGCAGTGGCCGCTCCCCGCCACCACAGCCTCGACCTGCTGGCTCCGGTGATCCTTCTGCCTCAACCTTCCAAGTCGCTGGAACTATAGGCACGCGCTACCACGCCCGGCTAATTTTTTGATTTTTTGTAGAGATGAGGTCTTGCCTGCCCAGGCAGGTCTCGAACCTGCGGACTCAGGCAATCCACTCACCTCAGCCTCCCAAAGGCGTGGGATTACAGGCTGAGCCACCAAGCCCGGCTAGGGATTTTTATTCTTAATGCAATTAGAAGTACTAAAGGATTGCAGTGTAGAGTTTTAATGTTCAAAAGATCACTCTGGGGCAACCCCTTCAGGTCCCCTCCCACTGTGGGAGCTTTCTTGTCCTCTCAATAAGCCCTGCTTTCAAAAAAAAAAGAAAGATTGTATAACGTGAGGGTGGGATTTGAGGCATGTCAAGTGGAGAGGGCTATTGCAGCCATCCTGGTATGAGGGGGTCGAGAGCCCCCCCAAAGGTGGTGGCAGTGGGAATGGGGAGAAGTGTTTGCATTTTGCATTTGATGGCTGGTGGATAGGCTGGGTAGAGAAGGAGAAACAGAAGATAGGTCATGGGCACAATAGAGGGAGGGAGAGAGTGAGTTTGACTTTGAAGAAGTTGAATCTGATAGGGAGTTGGAAACATACCCAGTCTGTGCCAAAGGAGTTAACACAGTGGACTTGAAACTGCTGTCCTTAGATACACTTACCTGGAAGGTTGGTCCTTGGCTGGCATCTGGGAACTTGGTTCTCAGAGCGTCTCAGTCAATAGTTAACTGATAAGGTGGTTCCTCATATTCCATGGGGTAGCCAGAAGCAGAGGATATGCAGGGGGGTCAGAACTCAGGCTATAGGTTGAGAAATGTCTGCTAAATTTAGCACAAGACTATTGATGATCTTGGCAACACAGTTCCTGTGGGCAGTTGTGAGGGAGCTGGCTCTTTAGTGGTTGTGAGAAGGGAAGCAATTCTCTCAAGTGTGATTTGCAAGGAGCAGAAAGGCAACAGAGAGGAATGTAGAGAAGTGGAAACATCCTGTTAAGATGGACGAAAATGTGATTGTTCATCTTCTCCATCCACTGTATGAGATGTTCTAGGTGAGACATGAATGATGAAAATGAGCATGAGATGTGATCTAGGACTCATGAAGTTTATGGTCTAGCAGCAAAGGCAGAGAGGAACCCAGTGTCCAAGAACTGGAAAAGAAAAGTACATAGCACCATGGGGGTGTTTAGCCTAACCTGAGGGTTTCTTTGAAGGCGTGACCTTTAATCTGGGTCTTGAATAAGTAAGAGTGTGTTGAAGTGGGGAGAAGAGAAAGAGGAAAAGGGACATTTCAGGATGTTGATTTCTGGGGGATAGAAAAGAGTGTGTACTTCAGAAGAGCAGCGGAAACTCAGTGAGCAAGGGGGAGAGTGGAAAGATATGGCAGCAAAATTGCAGGAGTGAGATGACATGGCACCTGCTAATCCTAACAGGAAGGAATCAGCAGAGAGGGAGAAGTTAAGTCTTCAGGATTGTTGAAAGGCTGAGGCCCTTGAGAAGGTGGAGGACTCTAATATCTAGGAGGGATTAGTTCTGATGGTAGGAAAATACCTCATCACATAACAGAAATAGGAAAAAAGGATAGATTTGTTTAAAGATGAACATACAGATGGTCTCTGATTTTTTTGACTCGACGATGGATTTATCTGGATGCAACCCATTTTAAGTTAAGGAGCATCTGGACGTACAATGGTTCAACTTAAATTTTTTTGACTTTACAGTGTGTTTATTGGGTATTAAATGTATTTCTGACTTACGATGATTTATTGGGACATAGCCCTTTCTAAGTCAAGGAGCATCTGTAGTTACAGGTAAGACTTCAGAATTGGTGGCAAGAAATGGACAGAGGTCTTGTATGATTATTTTATTTTTTTGTTAAGCAGGGTTTTTTCCCCCCGTCTCATCCCTCTTTCTGATACCTGGAGCATTTGTAGTGTTTGGTATTATAACTCAAGATGGAAAAGAGGGAGACATTATTTCACATTATAGTACACCAGAGATAGGCCAGCAAGAGACCAAGGTTAGCATGGTGCAAAGTCTATTATCTTGAAGATATATTATCCTTGTCCTGTCCCTGTGAGAGCTTTTCCCCTTCCCTTCTTCTACCCTCGGGTTCTAAAGAGCCAACTCCATCTGATAGTGTAATTAGGTAGAACTGAGTGACTGACAGATCATGTCAGGGACCAAGTCTAAGACTCCGAGTAAGTGGTAAGAACAGAGAGGTCAACAAGGAGAGCGGGGTGGAGAATCTGGGCTATGTGGGAATCCTAGATGTTTAAATGTGATGTGATGTGCCCTTCAGAGATCTGGAGGGTTAATTTCATAAGGTAGATCACCTCCTGAATTACCTTCAGCCTTCTATGGACTTCACAGAGATTGAAATATGTCTCTTGAATCCCAAATAATGTAAAATTATGTTCCTCTAGATTCATGTCTGTACTTGATCTGCTAACAGTGAGACTGTGTCCCTTTTCTCCCTTCTATGATAAGAGATACAGTGTTGAGTTCTACTTAGCAAGGAGGCGAGTCATCTGCTCACAGTGAATGTGGCAGGGTCATGAGCTTGAGGAGAATGGAGAAAGTGCAAAATAATTTCCATGGAGAACTAGTGATAGAGCAGACTAGGAGAGACTGCTTGGTTTGCTGGGCAGAGTTTCCACTGGACACCGTAACTTTACAGTGGCACCTGTGTGTATAGTGGTGGGATTACTCCAGTGGTGTGGATTCTGCTTGTTAGCATAGTGGTGAGTATGAGGGGAGAGTTGAATGGGTCTGGAATGGGACTGTGCTTGTGGAGCACCACAGGGAGCCAGTGGGGCAAGGATGTTGAAAATATTGGCAGGGGCCGGGCGCAGTGGCTCAAGCTTGTAATCCCAGCAATTTGGGAGGCTGAGGCGAGAGGATTGCCCGAGGCTGCGGGTTCGAGACCAGCCTGAGCAATATGGTGAGACCTCCACTCTAC
Source organism: Carlito syrichta (assembly GCF_000164805.1). Taxonomy (NCBI): domain Eukaryota; kingdom Metazoa; phylum Chordata; class Mammalia; order Primates; family Tarsiidae; genus Carlito; species Carlito syrichta. The sequence continues at coordinate 604,576 of NW_007247249.1, read as the reverse complement.
AATAAATCAATAAAATTAGGCAGGCATGGTAGCGCACACCTGTAGTTCCGGCTACTTGGAAGGCTGAGGTGGAAGGATTGCTGGAGCCCAGCAGGTCGACGCGGGATGGTTATGAGTGTGCTACTGCACTCCAACCTGGATGACGGAGTGAGACTCCAACTCAAAAAAAGAAGAAAAAGAAAATATTAGCAGGATTGAGGTTGAAGTGTTGGAACAAAGTCTAAGCAGCAAAGGGAAGGAAGTAGAGAGAGAAAGACGGTGCACATATAAGGGTGGTCAAAGGCCTGGGGGCCCCTATGGTGAAGAAGGGTAAGCTTATAGGAGCTAGTGAGGGGTCTGGAAGGATGGGAAGTTGTGGTTGGGGAAGAGGATATTTGAAATCATGACTTGAGAGGTGAAGAAGTTCTGAGTAGTAAGCAACTCCAGGAGGTGGCCTTGGGAGGGGCCTTGTCGAACCTTGTCATCGGTGGGACCCTCTCTTTGATCCACCATTCACATGGTTTTTCTCTCTTCTTTCAGCCTCTGATGCCCCTCCCTTCCCAGCTACCCTTTTCCCATTTTCTGGTCCAGCAAGAGGAACTCACAGCATCTTTTCTTACTTCCGGAGAAATTTATTCCACATGTGTCTGATTCATTTGCGTTTACAGAAACTCGAAATCTCTAGTGTCCAGAACGCTTTCAACTATTTTTTTCTTCCCTTTCTTAGAAACAGGAAGTTGTGTTTGGCTGCGGACAAACCCTTTCAGTGCCCCTGGGACTTATAAGATGTTTGGAATGAGGAACGGTGAGGTCTGGGGAAGGCTTCTTTACTCTCTCCTTTCCTGGGGCCATTGGGCATCTGCCAGAGGTGGGCTGGACAGCTCATGGGGAAGGAAGAGTAGCCAGAGTGTTCCTGTCTCTTTTCACTGAGCCCAAGGCCTCAGGGAAAGTATGTTCTAAAAGACAGGTGGCTTTCTTTCATCCTGCTTCTCATTACAGTTCGAGTGCACTTGTACATTGGGTGTCATCTCTTTCCCTAGCACTGGAACAGCACTTAATCTATTTTGGGGGTGTGGGCTGACCGACATTCAATTTTAAGCAAGGCCTGCTACTTTCTAAGTGGAATGTCAGAGAAACTTTGCATCTGAAGAAGAATGAACCAGGGAAACATGGCAGAAGTTGTAAAGGGGCGGACCTATTTTAATAGGTCTGGCCAAGTCGTTCTGCAGCGTTGATCTACACAGGTGCCAGGGAGGGGCTGACGTGGGACAGGAAAAATGTGGAAGTCACAGCCTCCCTGCTCTGTTCACTCTGACTTCTACTTCTCCTAGGTGTGATATCTTACATTGTTTAGGATATTTTCATATGTAAGGTCAGTACAACAGCACTTGTCACTTTAATGATCACCTACATTGAGACAGCAGAAGCATCAGCTCAGACGGTGACTTCTTCCTCTTTCCTGTGCCATGTGTAGCTTTCCTGAAGTCACAAGCTCAGCCAGAGGCCCACAGGAGAACATACTGGACTAGAGGAGAGTGTTCCCCATAAGACTTACTGCCCTTCAGCCCTGGCCACTGAAGGGCTGAGGGCTGCCCATGCCTCTCCCTTCCTCTGCTTTCTTCCCCAGCATTTGTGGACGGTGTATGCTCAGGGCCCAGGGTGGCAGATTGTGGAGCCCATTGTGGAGCTAGCGGGGGGAATGCTGGGCAGGGATGGGCTTCTCTTCATCCAGGGAATTTCTTCCCGCTTTATGTATAGTTGAGTGGGCATGGGGGAGGTGGAGGACTCATCTCAGGGACAGTGACTTAACCCTAAAAAAAATGTCACTGTAACTGTTCTTATGGTGTTTACCCTGTCTCCTGTTTTGTTTTTGTTTTTTGTTTTAGTCATGTGTTCAGTAATTTAGCTTCAACTCACCAATGAGGCAAAAAACCATTCTAAATTCCCAAATAGCAAAGGGGTCACTGCTGGTTCCTGGAGGGACTTGGTGATCTGGGATACAGCCCATGAAGTAAAGATTGCTATGGAGCTCACAAGCCTCCCTTCCTGGACTTGGAGAGACCTGGGCATGGGGAGTCTGGGCTGCATGGCAAAGCCTGGCACATCACACGACAAAGCCTTGCAGACTCCATGATGTGGTGCTAATAAAGTTTCTCTTTTGATCTGCCCTGGACCCCAAGTGGAAAATATCAAGACAAAGCAAATGCCAATATACCCTTAAGAACTTTCTGATTGCTCTTTTCATTTATAGTTTTTTTTTTTTTTTAGGGAACGGGGAGGCATGGGTAGTTAGAAAAAAAAATGAAGAGTGTTCCAGGAGAAAGCAAGAAGAACTACATGTTTGGACACCAGGAAAGAGGAACTGTCTTTATTGAGGGACCAATTGGGGCCAGACACGGTGGCTCAGCCTGGAATCCCAGCACTTTGGGAAGCCGAGGCAAGAGGATTGCCTGAGCCCGGGGGTTCGAGACCAGCATGGGCAACTTGGCAAGACCTCTCTCTACAATAAATCACAAAAACTAGCCAGGCATGGTGGCATACGTCTGTAGTTCTAGCTACTACTTGGAAGGCTGAGGTGGAAGGATTGCCCGAGCCCAGCAGGTTGAGACTGTGGTGGCCATGAGTGTGCCACTGCACTCCAGCCTGGGTGACAGAGTGAGACTTCAATTAAAAAAAAAAAAAAAGTGCTGGGCTTGGTGGCTCAGCCTGTAATCCCGTGCCTTTGGGAGGCTGAGGTGAGTGGATAGCCTAGAGCCCGTGGGTTCGAGACCCACCTGGGCAGGCGAGACCTCATCTCTACAATAAACCAAAAAAAAATTTAGCTGGGCGTGGTAGCACACGCCTGTAGTTCCAGCTACTTGGAAGGCTGAGGCGGAAGGATCGCCGGAGCCCAGCAGGTCAAGGCTGCGGTGGCCGGGAGCGGCCACTTCACTCCAGTCTGGGCGACAGAGTGAGACTCCAACTCAAAAAAATAATAATAATAATAAAAAGTAAAGAAAAGAGGGACTAATTGGTTAAAAAGTCCAATTATAAAGGATATAGAACCTAGTGGACATCATTAGGGAATAAAATGTGGAACTAGTGAGAAAGAGGGTCCTACCATCCCTGAAAAATGTACCTGGGACAGAGTGGGTCAGGGAATAGTAAATATTGCATATTTTTGTAATAAATTCACAAAACCCTCTGGTCAGTTGTAGAGGAGTAAAGGGCAGAAAATAAACCTCAGAAAAAAAATGCATGTATCTTAAGGACAAAAGGCTGAAAGTTAACTTTGATGCCAGTGTACCACCTTTGAAATATTTCTGATAGGTGCTCAGAGGATTCAGATTAATGAAAAAGTTACCTGCCGAATCAGGGCCTTCCATTAGAAGGCACGGTACTAGTTTCAGTGAGGTGCATGAGCTGGAGAAGGCAAACTCTCAGCAGAGGAAATACAGTCTTTCCTTTTCTGGGATAAAACAGTGGTCGTGGTTGGCTGGGGCAGTAATGGTGTGGTCTTGCTCTGCAGATCTGTTTTCTGAGTCCCTGGACTGCAGCTGTTGAATTTCCAGACACAAACAAGTATGCATTCTGTGAGCCTGGCCGAGCCCACGCAGCCAGGGAGAGCTGGGCTGGATTCCATTCTGCTTTGCACATCAGTGGCTCTGCCGCCAGCTGAACTCCAGGGCAAAAGCTGTGCCTGGTAATGATGCAGGCAGTAAGGATGGCACAGCTGGCCTAGCCTGGGCCATTCATAGGGGACATACTTGGCCTTGATTATTTAGGGGAGAATGAGAAATGGAAGGAGACGACAAGTTGCAGAAACATGTACCAACCTCAAGAAAACTGGTGCACAGCAAGGAAACAATCTGGTTTTGCTAGTTGTCAACAACATGCCTGTGTGTGTGGTTGTTTATGCTTAGGTAAGTCTGGCCGCCCACTCACTAAAAAGAGTAGGCAGACAGGAAAAAGTGGTCAGCTCGATGTCAGCTGTCACTGTGTGGATACCAGTTAAGGGGGACATTAGGGGTTGAAGTCCTGCTGACTTCACCTTGTGCCCCAAGAATGAGTCCTCATTCAAACCAGGCTCCATATAGCATCCTCTCTGCCCATGGCATCATACATTTGAAGGGGTCTTGAGAGAAACCTGAAGGGGATGACACAGGGGTCAAAGGTGATGCAAAAAGAGAATATGCAAATTTAGCTATTTTTCTACTTTTGCTAAGTTAATTTATTTATTTAAATCATCTGTTGACCAGGATAGCGTGCAGTGGTGTGATCACGACTCACTGCAGCCTTGAGCTCCTAGGCTTAGGCGATCCTTCTGCCTTAGCTTCTCGAGTAGCTGGGACTACAGTCACATGTCACCATGCCCAGCTAATTTTTTAGTATTTCTTAGGGATGAGGTCTTGGTATGTTGCCCAGACTGGTCTCAAATTTTGGTTTCAAGGATTTTTCCCACCTTGGCCTCCCAAATTGCTGGGATTATAGGTGTGAGCCACCACACTCAGCCCGAAGGTAATTTCTTGATGTTGTCCATTTGCTTCTCACCTGTTTGTGACCAAGGACTCAGTTCTCGACCATATGGAAGGTTGAACCAGAGTTTCTCTGAGGCCCAGGAGAGATGAGAATCTGGAGCAGAACAGGGGCTTTTGGAAGCTCTCAGTAGATTTCAGGTATCCAGTGGGAATTCTAGGTAAAAGGGCTCATTGAGACAGCTGCAGGTTACTTGGGCCAACAGAGTTGTTAGATACAGATGAAATTTGGTGTGGGCGGGGTGGATCAGGTCACTGGGATGATGTTACTTTAGATACAGGTTTAGAATTCTGTGATTCTGTGAGAAACTTGTGTCCCAGCTAAAATACAATGAGACAGGCCTGCATTAAGAGCGATGTAGGGGGCGCTTCTAGAGTGGAATAGGCTATTCCTTCTCAAGAATAACAAGCCTAGAGGCACTGCATAACCACTGTGACCTCTGAGTTGGAAGTGTCCTCTAGCACAGGAATTTTCCAAGTGTGGTGTCCAGGGATTTTCCAAGCCCCCACATCACCGGGGAACTTGTTAGAAATGCAGATTCTCAGGCTACCCTCCGACCACTGACCAAAAACTCTGGGGGTAGGACCACACAGTCTGTGTTTTAACCAGCTCTCTGACACCCATTCAAGCTTAAGAAAACTGGCCTAGATCATGCAAACGAAAAGTCACTGGAATGAGCTAGACTCAGCAGACCTGTGAGACTCCAAGGCAGGCGAGAGGTTCAAGGTGAGCTGATTCAATCTAAGCCTCCGTCCTTGGGCTCTGGGCCCCTGCCCTTTCCAAAGAAATAATGAACCAGACCAGACCACTATGTTGGCATAAGATCACACTTTAGTTCAGAGACACATTTGCATAAATACTTGAAATAGGTCCACCCTGCAGGTGGCAGCCTGAGAACATGTGGCTCTCCACAAGCCTGCAACATGCAGCCCTTCAGGCGATGAATCTGAACACTGAAGACAGTCACGGTCATTTCTGAAGACAGCTCGGGGCGCAGCTATGGAGCTTGCTTTGACATTCACCATTGAGTTCCTGCCCCATACCTCTCTCATACTAATATTTTTCCCCTCTGAGGTAGATTATTTATCGGGGAACCAGATACAAAAGAAAATTTTTCTCCTTTAACCTTGCTAGTCCTTTGCAAACAGGCTGACTCTGAGTGTCCTGTTTAGGTCAATAGTGCACTTTTACCTTTTAGCCTATGCCCTCCACTTGAACCAGAGGAATGTCTAGTCCACTAGACAGTTGATGATGGGATCTCTTGTCCCATCTCCTCTCCTCCTCCCCCTTATGAATTCATGCAGTACCCGAGGGACTGTGGCAATGGGAGGACTGAGTATGCATGTCACCGTGATATGCAGGGTCACCACAGTGGGGACCCTTGTCTGCACCCCAGCACCCCACATCTAGGAGCACAAGACTGACCCCCACCCCACTGGATCACAGAGGGCATGGCTGGCTTCCACAGGGCTTGGCATCCTCAGGTTTCAGGGCCTTGTTGCAGGTGGCAGAGGTCTGGCCAGAGGGGTCCTTGCACTCAACAGTTCTTCGCTGCCAGCCAGCTCCGCAGGTGCTGGAGCACTCAGACCAGTCCCCCAGCACCCACTGTGAGAGGAGCAGCGGCTGGATGATGTTGGTGGTTGCTCTCTCTTTGCTGTTCTGTACACTGAAGTCCACGTCATTAGGAACAAAGAAGGTATATTTGACTTTTGCTTGGAAGGCCTCATCGGAGACCCTCAGGAGCTGCACAGTCAGAGGCTCCGGCAGGGGCCGGAAGCTCTGCAGTCGCTCCAGGGTAGCGATGGAGCCGCTGTACTTCAGGATGGTCCCCTTCACCAAGATGTCCTGCTCTATGGCAGAGATGGCCAGGTTGCCATTCAGCAGGTACTGCCCGTCGGCAGTCTTCAGTGCCAGATAGTTCCCATCATTCTGGACGCCTGGATGACTCCGCTGTTTCACGTCAATGTTAGTGGCACCAGCTGGGATGGTGACAATGTCATTGTAGCCACAACTATAATAGGAACAGAAAGATACCCTTAGACCATGGCTACCCAGTCCCAAAGTTCTAAATAACTGCCCCGAAGTTCTAAATAAATTAGCTGTTTAGGCAAACAGAAATATCTTTTTTTTTTTTTTTGAGTTGGAGTCTCACTCTGTCTTCCAGGCTGGAGTGCAGTGGCATGCTCATGACTACCACATCCTCTCCCTGTAGGGGTCAGGTGATCCTTCCACTCAGCCTTCCAAGTAGCTGGAACTACAGGCACCCGTCACCATGCCTGGCAAAGTTTTTGCTTTATTATAGAGAGGAAGTCTCACCAAGTTGTCCAGGATGGTCTCGAACACCTGGGCTCAGGCAATCCTCTCACTTCTGTCTCCCAAAGTGTTGGAATTTCAGGCATGGGCCACCATGCCTTGCTAGAAATGTCTTATATGTTGAGGTTTTTGAGGGTTTTTGCTTCATCTGGTAACTGTATTTCAAACGTTGGAGCTAAGGAGTTTAGATCTGTGGATCTTACCAGTAGCACAGAAAGGAGAGCCCAGAGAGGCTTGAAAAGATGCCTCAGTGCAGCTGATCCCGATCCTGGCACCTTTCAAATGAGAACTCAAATACTTCTAGTTCCTTTTACTGGTTCAAAACTTTGTTTGGCCACCTCCACACCCAGAAAAATCTGTTCTACACACCCATTCCAGAATCTGCACATGATGGAAATTTCACTCTACCTCTTTGAGTCAATCAACTCCTAGTATTTGGTTTGCATAGCCCCAGGGCAGGATCTGGGGTTGGGGTAGGAAGAAGTAAAACCTGCTTCTTTGGAGCCACCTTGTGGGTGTGCCAGACACCATGAACACTGTCTCCGGAGTGATAGGATGCAGTGCTGGGCTTTATGTGGGATGAAGAAAGCTGGTTTTTTGTTCTTTTGGGGGGACATGGGCTACTTAGGGGAGAAAGTTCAGAACAGTCTATTGGGTTTTTTACTATTCTTGCCGTATGCCCAGTTGGAGTTAGCTGCTTAGTCTAGGGCTATGAAAGTATTCACAGGTCTATCCGTCTCATGCCTAAGAGAAAGTGGCTAAGGAACCCAGTATCTAATAGCTCCTGTTTCTTTTCTCTAAATTCTTTGAGCTTAAATTTGAAGAGTCGCCGGGCTCGGTGGCTCGGCCTGTAATCCCACGCTTTGGGAGACTAAGGTGAGTGGATTGCCTGAGCCCGCAGGTTCGAGACCCACCTGGGCAACTTGGCGAGACCTCATCTCTACAATAAATCAAAAAATCAGCTGGGCATGGTGGTGCATGCCTGTAATTCCGGCTACTCAGAAGACTGAGGCAGAAGGATTGCCGGAGCCCAGCAAGTCGAGGCTGCAGTGGCTCACCAGTCTGGGCAACAGAGTGAGACTCCAACTCAAAAAAAAAAAAAAAAAAAAAAATTGAAGAGTCCTAAGTTGCCTGCTATAGGCTGGTTCTATTATCTGAGACTGGTGAGATGAGAGAGTTAGAGATAGAGATAGACACACACATACACAGATAGAGACAGACAGACAGACTGGGGGGGGCGGGGTGGCAAGCTTCACTGGGTAGAGTACTAGTAAGTGAACACTTTTCAAAAATGCTGAGGGACTGTGGGTGGGGGTAGTGAGAGGAGGGATGGATTCTCATGTGCCTCCAGTAGGACAGATACATGCACTAGACGTCAGAGTGGCAGAGTGTGGACAATATAAACACCTGACTTGCCCTTATTCTCCAGGAAATGCATGGAATGACAGGAAAAAAATCATCCAGAACTTAGGAAAACTGGATTCTCTTTCTGGCAGTCATTAGCTAATAATGTGACCTCAGGAGACTCACTTAATCTTTTTGTGTCTTAATTTATTCATCTGTAAAATAGAGAAAAATAGTATTGGCCTTGCCTACCTCATAGACTTATTTTACGAATCAAATGAGACCATGGAAGTGAAAGCTCTTTGGAAAATACTGTTTTATGAATGTGGGAATTAAGGTATGAGCAGTGTCTGGAGTTCTCAGATTCATGGAAGCTTTGAGGCTGCCGGGCCCTTGTTGTACCCCGGCTTCCCTGAAGATCCATCTGCAGAAAGGACAGTGCTCGCCAGGCTTAGGGTGAAGTGTCCTTCCCAAAACAGGCCTGGAGAGCTGTGTCTGGCAGAGGTTCAGGTTACTCAGCATGGCTCTCTTGCTGACTGACTCAGAGGCCAAACCTCCCTATCCATGCAGCCTCTGGCTCTCGTAAAAGTTAACGGCTGCCCTGTATTGTATCCTTTCTATGGACTTGACTCTGTGCCCAGCACTCCACACATCCCATCTCATGAAATCCTTATGATGACTCTGAGAGAGAGAAGAGAGAGAGAGATGATTGCTGACATTTAAGTAACTTGCTCAACCCACAGAGCTATTGTTAAGTAGCAGCCGTAATTCAAACTTGGACCTATGGGAGTTCAGAGCCCATTACCCTCTTCTACCCAGGCACACAACTCCCGGGAGATTCACCTTGAAAGGGTGAGGGAACCGGAGACCTTCCTGCATGAGTTGCCTTTGCCCCCACACACTCCACATTTGTCCAACTTCCTAGGCGAGTCCACCACATGGTCACAACCAGCCTTGACACACTGGCCACGGATGCAGATGGCCAGAGTCTCTGGCCCACACAGGGTACCGTCGATTACCTGCAGCAGGGAAAAGAAGGTAAGTGAGGGAGTGTCAAGCATAGGAGCAGCCTGCAGGTGGGGTGGGGACAGGTGACCTTCCTCCCCATCTCTGAGTCCCAGGGGGATTCTCACCTTGGCCTCGAACACTTTGAACTCACTCCTCCCTCGGGCCCGGCAGAACAACTTGCAGCGGTCCCGGGGGGACACCCCAGCATACTTGGGGACCCACTGCAGGAGATTCCCATCCATGTCAGTGTAATTGTAGGCATTGTACTTCTCACACTGCTGCTCCCTGAAGCTTTTCCCTAAAAGAGCAGGAAACAGTGCAGAGGTAACACATACTGAAGCAGGGAGGACTAGGTGGAAAAATGCCCGGATGCCTCTTGGTTTTGGACTCAACCCGAGGACACAGGTTTAGTGTCATCTGGGCCTGATATTCCTAGATATGTCCCAACGTACATGCATGTGTGACTCACTCAAAGGGGCAAGGAAAGGAGCCAATCAGCCTCATGCAGGTTTTCTGGGATATATATTCTTACAGATGAATAAATTTAGTTAGGAATAGGGAACAATTCAGTAAGCTTGCAAGGCACAGAATGACATGTGAAGCTACATTTTCAGGACTCTGCTGATTGGGCTCTGTTTTGACTTCCTCAGTGACACTGGACATGTGTCCAAAGACACCTCAATCTACATTTCTAGCTCTGATCTTGTCCCTGCACTCCACTTTCTGTAATTTATGGGTGTCTAAGGTGGAGCCCATTTGTGTATACTGTGATGCCCTCCAATGCAGCATGGCCAAGCTCCCCATGGTCCTTCCGTTAACTGTTTTGATTTTCATTTGGTGGTTCTACTCTGTTCAAGTTCAAGCTTGGTATTCTGGTCTCCTGAACATTTGAGCATCTGTATTCACTATTTCCAACCTGTCAGGAAGTCCTACACTATACCCAGGACCACTGTGATTTAAAATGCCGGCATCCCACTCTCACCATCACATACACAGGTCTTGTGGTTTCATGGGGGGCCTGGCACCCCGCCACCTACATATGCCTGCCTCCCCTCCTGCCCTGTTCATGCCACTTTCAGACCAATTCATCTGAAATAGGGTGTAGGGTTTCTCCCCCAATCCTGAAACTAAACCCTTTCTTGCCAATGCTCTCTACCCAAATTGTGCATCTCAATGGCTTGTGGAGACTTTCCTCACACAGATGCCACACTCCACACCTGAGATTCTGAGTCAGTACAGCTGAGAGGGTCTGGGCTGTGTTGGAAGAGCTTACAGGTGACCTGATAAGTAAGCTGGCACGGACAACCCCCAGATGCTGTTTCAACCTTCAAGGACTTTTGTGGTCTGGGCTTAACGTGCTGGCACATTCTGCTTGTCTCCACCTGATCAGTGAGGGCCCTTCTCACACCTTCCCTGATCTTGGCATATCCCCTCACACCTTACCACCATCTCCGTCCTCCCAGCCCTGCTCGGTCCTACCTCTCCTTGAAACTGCTCCTCACCCAGCTTTTCCTTTCTCTGAGCTCCCCGCCAACCTAGGATCTGTGCCTCATCAATTGAGACTTCATTACTGTGTGAGAAAGGATGTGGGTCTCTAAATGGACTGCAAACTCTTTGAGGACAGAGACTATATCTTTTACTTTTTTTTTTTTGAGTTGGAGTCTCACACTGTCGCCCAGACTGGAGTACAGTGGCCGCTCCCAGCCACCGCAGCCTTGACCTGCTGGGCTCCGGCGATCCTTCCACCTCAGCCTTCCAAGTAGCCGGAATTACAGGCATGCGCTACCATGCCCGGCTAATTTTTGATTTATTGTAGAGATGAGGTCTCGCCAAGTTGCCCAGGTGGGTCTCGAACCCGCGGGCTCAGGCAATCCACTCACCTCAGCCTCCCAAAGGCGTGGGATTACAGGCTGAGCCACCGAGCCTGGCTTATCTTGTACATTTTTAATGTCATTTTTTTTTTTTTTTTTTTTTAGTTGTAGTCTCACTCTGTTGTCCAGACTGGAGTGCAGTGGCCACTCCAGCCTCGACCACCGCAGCCTCGACCTGCTGGGCTCCGGCGATCCTTCCGCCTCAGCCTTCCAAGTAGCTGGAACTACAGGCATGCGCTACCACGCCCGGCTGATTTTTTGATTTATTGTAGAGATGAGGTCTTGCCAAGTTGCCCAGGCAGTCTCGAACCCGCAGGCTCAGGCAATTCACTCACCTCAGCCTCCCAAAGGCACGGGATCACAGGTTGAGCCACCGAGCCCGGCTTTTAATGTCATTTATAACATCTGTTTTAGTTCTAGACACACAAGTGGTATTAGAAAAATACTTGATTGTAATGGCTGATATTGGTGCATCAGAAATCATGACGCCACCTCTTGTCCATGCCTACCTTGTACCATACATTCATTCCCGCCCTCCCCCTTTCCCAGGAACTTGTCACCCTGTATGCCAGGCAAACACAATTCCACGGCAAAGTTTCTAGAGCCTCAAGCCATTGCAGATCCTTCTCATGTTGCAAAACTGCAAAGCCTACAGATTCCCCTATTAGACATCAGCCCCATGCCAGTGTGTCTTTGCACTTTGTTGAATCTCTCTTAAAGCTCTGCTTGTCGTTTTGTGCCTGCCAATATTTCCTGGAGCCACATAAAGGCTAGTTGGATGGGCTGGTGGGGAAAAAAACTTCTAATAATTCCCTCTGACAAGTTTGCTGCTGCCCCTTACCACCTCTAAGTTAATGTGTGTGCTTTCTAGCAGGTACTAGGGGATAGGAACATGCCAAGGGGAGGGAGAGGTAGTGTTACTTCCTGAGAAGGTTCTGTCAGGCAGTTGCCATGGCCCCAAGGGAAGATGGGCAACTCTTCTCAGAAGGAATGTGCACAGGAATCAGATTCAGAAATCCTCTCTCTGCCCTGGGCTGAATGTTGGCTGGAAAAACTGTGGAGGTTTGGCTCTGACACTTGCTTTGGAAAACGCTTCCATTCTGCACACAGATGAGGGTTCAGATGCCTCCAGAAGGATTATTATCCTAGATACTAGCCCCTCTGCAAAGGCCCCTTCTCTATAAGTGGTTGAAAGTGACATCCTCAGTCTCCACAACTTGGAAGAATAGGGCAATTTCTCCCCTTGATTCTGTCAGGCTCTCCCAACACAACGAGAGCTGTCCTGGGTCCCCAGGGGCTGCTCCCAAGCTTGGGGCCTTTCAGAGTCCACTTAAGTCTGGGCCACAGGCAAAACTCTGCATCCTGAGACCCACCCTACTCCTCTTCTGTCACAGCAAGGACAGCAGCTGCTCTGGCAGATGTGGCCCTAAGTGGTGATTACCGTCAGCAGGGCATTCCTCTGTGTGACATGACTGGTACTTGGCTCTCTGACCCAGGCAGTATCTTCCTCCATTCTGAGGCTCAGGGTCCTTGCACTCACGGTGTGAGAACTGCACTCCTCCTCCGCAGGTCCGAGAACATTCTCCCCAGGGTCCCCATGGGGCCCAGCCTCCATCTACCACGGCCTGCAACATATAACACCACACTGAATCAGGAGCAAAGGCGGGGAGGCCTCAGGTTTGTGTACAAGCAGGTGGCCACAGCCCTGGCATCCTCATCTAGTATTCTCATCTTAGTGCGTGGAGTTGTGTAAACTTCCTTCATCACTTGCTTCCTGATTGTGTGGGCTGTTTGGTTATAGGCTTTGTGAACACAGAGATGGTGCCAGACTTGCTCACTGCTGATTCCTCAGTGTCTAAAACAGTGCCTTGCCCTTCCTAAGGTGCTCAGTGGAATATCTGCTGAATAACCGAACCCCTTTTATGGGAATAAGGTTGCATCTAATGCAGTGGTTCTTCACTGGGGCTAAATCTGTCCTCCAGGGGACATTTGGCAATGTCTGGAGATATCCTGGTTGTCACAACTGGGGAGGGTATATGCTACTGGGAGCTAGTAGGTGGAGACCAGGGATGCCTCTAAGCACCCAGCAATGCACAGGTCCCACACTAAAGATTTATTCAGCTCCAAATGCCCCTAGTGCCAAGGTAGAGAAACACTAGTCTACAGGAATAATCACTGGGAACTGACATATGAGAACAAGCATTGCCCTGGGTAGGTTCATAGAGTATTCAAAATGAAAATAATTTTTAAAAGTATAAAAATGATACTTGCTCATATAAAAAATAAAAATGCAGGAAAAGTATAAAAGAGGAAGTATCACTTAAAAACACCACTACCGCCGGGCTCGGTGGCTCAGCCTGTAATTCCACGCTTTTGGAAGGCTGAGGTGAGTGGATTGCCTGAGCCCGCGGGTTCGAGACCCGCCTAGGCAGCGAGACCTCATCTCTACAATAAATCAAAAAATCAGCTGGGCATGGTAGCGCATGCCTGTAATTCCGGCTACTTGGAAGGCTGAGGCGGAAGGATCGCTGGAGCCCAGCAGGTCGAGGCTGCGGTGGCTGGGAGCGGCCACTGCACTCCAGTCTGGGCGACAGAGTGAGACTCCAACTCAAAAAAAAAAAAAAAACACCACTACCAAGATAAACCCGCTGACTTGGTTTTCACAATATCCTTTCATCCCTTTGCTCTGAAAATTATGGGGCTTTTACTTTCAAAGATACGATTTTGTTATATAGAGTATAATATGCCTTTTCTCTTTAAAAATAGAGGACAAACATCATCCCATGGTCATTTCATGCCAGCCTCTCCTTGCATTGAGCGTGGCTCTGCTTCTGGGGAGGGTAGAAAGCCCTTCTCCCTCTATAACAGGTGACAAGAATGAACAGGGAGAATGGGAGGTGGCTGAAGACGAACCCATGAATACTGCACCGGCTTAGACTTAGGACAGGAGTGAGTGGCTTACTTGGCCCAAGCAGGCTCCCGAGGCTCAGCATAAAAGACATGCACTGAGGACAGCCCCCTGGAGAGTGCCTGAGCCACCCTGGCGATCAGTGCTGGTCTGGGACCAGGCCGCGAAACTCAGCGGATGCTGTTTCATAGTGATGGCTCCGTGACTCACAGTCAGAGAAATATGATCAGCTTTGAATTTGCATGTATTAAGAGCAGGGCAAAGACGTGAATCATTTAAAAACCCTCACTAGCATGAGAGGGTTTTTCCTGCAAGTTTACTCTCTCCTGGGCCAAATATTCTCTCCTTAGTCAGAGGCAGCTCTGATTCCATCTTCCTTCTGCCTCTTTGATATGGAATTCCCATAATGACTCTCATTCCCCTGACCTCTAATTTTGAATTTGGCTAGAACATGGGTAGGCTACGAATACTTTTCATTCAATTTTCTTTTTTTTAAGAGATGAGTTTTCACTCTGTCACCCAGGCTGGAGTGCAGGGGGTGTAATCACAGCTCACTGCAGCCTTGAACTCCTGGGTTCATGTGATTCTCTTGCTTCAGCCTCCTGGACTCCTGGGACTCCAGGCATGTGCCACCATGCCCGGCTAATTTTCTTTTTCTTTTTCTTTTTGTAGAGACAGAGTCTTACTACGTTGCCCAGTCTGGTCTCGAACTCCTGGCGTCAAGTGACCCTCCTGCCTTGGCCTCCCAAAGTGTTGGGATTACAAGTGTGAGCCACCTCGCCCAACTCTCACTCAGTTCTTGATGAAATGCTCCTATTCCACATTGTTCCCTCTGTTTATAATGGAATTCATAATGGCTCCTGTCTCCTGAGTGCCTACCTTCTTGGCTTCACATCAATCTGTACCAGCCCTGAAGTCAGTCCCAAAGCAGTCCCAAGGGGGACTCTCCTAAGCCTAAAGAACTGGCAATGTCATTCCACTGACTGTGAGTACAGCCTCCAAAGATTCCTCCCTGTGTGGATAAATATGCTTTGGTTTGTTTGTTAAAAGATGAGTGATTTTAATTAGAAGTCCTAAGTTGCAGCCTGGTCCACAGTCTTTCAAGTGTGGTTTTTTCCCCTTGAGAACAACCCTCAGTGCCTCTTCCCCACTCCATCTCCTCTCCTTTTCCCCTTCTCCTCAATCCTGACAGGGACTGGAACATCCCTCACCTTGGGCCTCTCCACTTCCTCCTCAGGCAGACAGCTGCCTTCTAAGCAGAGGTGCCCTGGTCCACAGGGCGTGCCGTCAGCCCAGGGCAGGCTGTCATTCTTCGTGTGGCAGAGGGACTCGGCCCCCTCGGTGTGGCACCAGAGCTGGGTGCAGATGTCCTGTGCAGAGGTGTTGGGGCAGTGGCGGAAACCCAGCCCAAAGATCTGTTTACACTGTTGGTCCAGCTCATAGAGGGCCTTGCGGCCTGGAAGGTCTGTGGGGAGAGGCAGGGCCGCGGTGGGGGCGTCTAGGAGACAGTCTCCTGAGAAATGGAGGAAGCAGAGGCATCAGAACAAGGGCAGCTCTCCACAGAGCAAGAAAGTCTAGTCACTATGGCTTCCTTGACCTCCATCTAAAAACTGTCACCACTCAGTCTATGTAGAGATTATCTAATTTTTGACTATGAGCTGCAAAGGGCTTTTCAGGACTGACTCCTTTCCCGTCCAGAATGTCTAGGATGCACTGCCCCTGACAGCGTGTACCCAGTGAATGCCAGCTAACGTTAATAGTAATCCACATTACAATATCACTGGGATATAAATGTGCCCTTCAAAACCATGGCATGCAAATAAAGCCCAAGTACTGCTATTTGGATAATCTGTTATTTTTGCATCATATGTGCCCCAGCCTCCTTCAATGGGAAGATCTAGAAGACAGTGTTTCACTCCCTTACTCAACAATTCCAACCATTTTAACCAGGCCCTCCTCCCGCTTCTTGCTCTCATAGGATGTGTTTGTCACCTTTCTGCTATTTCGGAGCTACTGTAGGATACGCTCTCCTCTATACTACATTCTTCAATTCCTTCAAGCACTGTTCAAACCCACCTCCTTCAGACAAGCTTCTTAGACTAAGTTCACTTGCTCTGTGACTAACTGATCTAAGTTAGCCTAGAACTCGGGCTGCCAGAAGATGGGGCCAGGAAGAGCAGACACTGGGGATGGTTTGAATGCCCCAGCAAGGGAGACTGGGACAGGTCTCTGGAGTCTCTCCTCACCCTCATTGTCTGAGGGCTCTGTGAGAAAGCATAGTTTGAAGGAGCCCCTGCATCAGTAGCCGTTGAAGGAGGCCCGTGGGCAGCTAGACAGGGACAAGCAGAGAGACGCCGAGCGGTGCCTACCGTGCCCGCCATCCAGGAGCTCTGTGAGGTACATGGCACTGCAGGGGGACCAGGGCAGCGTCTTGTTTAGGTGGACGAAGAGTGGCGCCATCATGTGGTGCTTGCCCATGGGCCCGAAGAGCCGTGTGCAGGGCTTGGAGTCGTCATGGGGCATGCTGAGGACGTGCCCTAGTAGGAAGAGAGGCTATGGTCTACTCTGCCCTGTCCTGCCTGAGGACACACCAGCTGGCCCAGTTGTAGGGATGAGGGACCAGGCGCTGTGGACAGGGGAGGTGTCTATAGTGCTGACAAGTCACCAGCACCACAGGGGAATGACCACCCCTTTACTCTTGAAGTATTTTTGTTTTGGGCTCCTCTTAGGGCTTTTCTCCTCCAGGAAGTTTTCTGAGAGGACTGAGGAACACTGGTACCCCTTTACTTTCCACCTCAGCTTGTCCTAAATTCAGATTCACCTTTCTGTTTGCTCTCCTACGTGACACTCTCTACAATTCATCTTCCCTCAGACAGATCCTTACTGGTTGGCCTGTGTACCTGTGTATTGCATCACGACTCTACCTGAGCATTGGCTTCATGTCTTGGCATTCTCCAGGTGACCTTTGAAGATGGTCTTGGACACTGTTTTAGTATTTTGGCTTTATGCTCAGGGTGGGAGTGGAGTTAAGTACAATACTATCAAGCACAGTATCTATTTATATATAATTGCTCTGTCAAAATCATTGCTAAGGGTGAGGGTCACATATTCCTTAGGATCTGGACTGCCTTGGATCTGGAAGGGGCAAGTCTTTCTGATGTGGCGAAGTTGGCTCTGCAAATCTCACCTAGTTCATGGGCTAGAGTGTGGGCTGCCTGGAGCCCCTCATCCTCGATCACGGAGCAGCTCTTGTTGGGGTCGCAGATGGTGCCGATGTCCGCCACACCCAGGGTGTCACACAGCCCCTCCTGCCCACAGAAGTTCTGCTCAGTGGAGAGAGTGAGAGAGAGCACATCAGTATGTACGTGTGGGCAGGCAGAAGGCCATGGGGTCGGGGGGTGGGTGTCAGTGCACACGTGGCAGCGCCCCACTGAGCATCCTGTGAAACACTCGCCTGTTGGCCTGTGCACCACCTGCGTTTTTTTGAGCTTTTCTCAGGAGGGGAAGCAACAGGAAGGCTTGATGTGATTGGATATCTGACCTAGTGGTCTCGCTCTACTGGGTTTTTCCACGTTGATGGTTAAGCCAGTTCACCCATCTTCAGTCTTTCTAACTTGGAGAGTGACCCGTGAAATTTACTTTTGTTAAAAAACATCAACACAACAACAAAAACCACAGAAGCTTTCAAGATGGATTTCTAAGTGATACAGAACAGAAAATCTCCCTGTCTCTACACAGGTGACTCATGTAAGAGAGCCTGTTCCTCATCCTAGGCTGGCAGCATCCTAGGGCTGGCCAGACTTCAAAGGCTTGTTTTAGGAGGCAGAACATCACAGTGGTTCAGAGCATGGCCCTATAGCAGGACCGCCTGGGCTTGACTGTGCGCGATGCCAATGTGTGGCAAAGAGTAGTGTGGCCTCGCCTCGCTGCACCTCGGTCTCCTAACAGGTAGAAGAAGATAACACCAGTACTTGCCTTGTGGGCCCGTCGTGACACTGACAGAGTGGACAGGACCTGTCACACATCATCACACTCTTTTGCCTTCAGGAAGCTGTCCATTTAAATCACGTCAGATAGGTGGGCAGCTCTCCTGCTGTGGGGAAATCTCGAGGGGATCCCTGACTACCTGCCTGTTGGGAGCCGACCTTGGAGGTCCACCTGATTGACACAGCCACTAAAGATTGGACTTTCTGAATTCCAGCCCCAGATCTCTCCCTGGCAGTCTGAGCCCATTTCTTCTTGTTATGTATGACCTCAGCAGACAGCTGGTCACAAACTTTTGGAAAAGAGCCCTTACAGATTCTTCTCCTTCCCTTGCAAATACCTCACACTTGTCCTCATGACCTCCTCATCATTCCGCGCATGAGACTTCTGGTGTCCAGCTGGGGCCAGCAGGGAGACATTTCCCATGTTTGGGCAGGCCTAGTGGCCCTCCCTTTGATCCGCCCATCCCGTCTCCCTTCCTCCCCAGGGCTTCTGGAGCCGGGTGCAGACCTGTCTGGTGAGCAGGATGGCCGTGTCGTAGTGCTCTGGGTGGCGGTCGCTGGGCTGGTTGAAGCGCCGCTGCCAGTTGCAGAAGTTGCGCAGTGTAAGTCCTCCATTGTCAGACACCTCGGGGCCCCACTTTTCCTCTTCTACTATCAGCACTTTTACTACCATCAGGTTGATGGCGTTCTTGATGCTGGGGTGCTTATAGATCCGGGCTGCCACAGACATCAGTGTCAGGATGTGGTTCTGTCAGGACGGAGGAAGGCAAAGGGTTAAATCTTCCACCTTGGCCTGCCCACTGCCCCCTCCTCTTGTTAGGGGGCATTTACTGTGTGCCGGGCTCTGGGGTAAGCATCTGACATACAGCATCTTGCCAAAGACTCCCAAAACCCTTGAGGCCCGTGCCTTATTTCCCTTCATTTTACATCTAAGCAAACCAAGGCTCAGTAACTGGTCCAAGATCAAAAAGCTAATGTATGTGCAGCTGCATTTGAACCTAGACCTGCCTGGCTTCAAAGTTTGTGCATTTAACATCCAGACCAGCTTCACGTGATTATCTAAATGCAAAATAATTAAAATTCAATAAAATTAAAATTATGATGTGGCACAAGCTACATTTCAAGTGTGTGAGTAGCCATATATGGCTCATGGCTACTGTATTGGAGGGTGCAGAGAGAAAGTTCTGTTGGACTGCACAGCTTAATCTTGACACCAACTGTCTCCCTGCCAACCACCCCCACCTTTGCCTGGCCTCAGCCCAGAAGCAATTATTTGAGTGTTCAAGGTTAGTAGAATTTCCCTCTAAGAATCCAGCCGAGCATTTTCCTGATACCTGTTGGGGTGACTTCTACTCTGCAGGGTGGGAATTGTTCATCCTAAAAACTTTGCTCTAATAATCACTCCTAACAACAGCTAGCTACTCTGTGATAGTCACAGTCCACACTTGACACACATCAGCTCATTCTATTCTCATAATAACTCTGTGAAGTAGGTATTGAAATCCCCTTTTCACAAATGAGGAAGTCGAAGGTCACACAGCTAAGAAAGCCAGGATGCCAGCCCAGGTGTGTCTGTCTCTCAAGTAGACACTCTTCTTATTAAGATTCCTGGGGCTTGGCTTCTGGTTTCTGTCTAGATAGCTCCGAAGTTTCATTGCCTTCTGCCTGGGGTGTGAGTGGATCCACTGGGCCTAATGAGGCCCACATTAGGATCCTTGCCCACCCTGGCCAGCTGAAAGAGCCGACATCACTGCTTTGGCCTCTATCCTGTCCTTGGGCTGCCAATGGCTCCCCTGCTGGATTCCGAGGTTTTGAGAGGATGCCAGAAGGGAACTCGTTCTCCTGCCTCAGGGACCTCTTGAAGTGGCACTCTTGGATTATTCTGCAGGAGAGAAAAAGGGTAGAGGCAGGCATACTTTGAGCCCATAGTGTGGCCAGCTGAGCTGCCACTTGCTTGGGCTGTGTCTCTGATCCCTAGAGCACCACCTCTTGGGAGCCTGTCTTTGTCTTCTCCTGTGGTCTGGAAGGTGGGAGTGGAAGGAAGGGAGTGGAAAGGCGAGAGAGGGGCATTCCATCGGGTGAGGCCATGTGTGGGAGTTCCAGATGAATCCTTTCATTTGTGAATGGGATCTGTCTGTTCACCTCACAGGCAACGAGCCAGCTATTTTGCTAGCCCTACAAACAGGGGTTGGCAGGTTACTTAGCGTGTCAAGCACTCCAGCTATGTTTAGGCTGATGTAAACATCTTATCAGCAAAGCTGAAACTTGGCACTTGCTCCTGAGGTTGGATTCCGGAGGGACAAAAGCAATCACATTATTATGCAACTGGGGGTGAGTGCTGAGGAATGGTAGCTTGCGGAGGCTAATTCCTGGCCAGGCCATTGCTGCTTCCAGGAAGCAGAAAGTCTCCTAGTCTCTCTAGGAAGGACCAGGGTCTGATCAGTCAGGCACCAACCCCTGGAATTTCTTCCCAGGTGACCTGCAACTGTCCTCACAAGATTTCTTCCCATTTATTCTTGATTTTATGTGCTGAAAACTGGGGAAGATGAGGTCTTACAAAGAAGGTGTGAAGCCAAGGTGTACTAGCTGGGTCCAAGGCAGCACAAGGAGCTGAAGACTTGAAATTTGGGCCTGGTCTGTGTGCCCAAGCTGAGCAAATCAGACTGAGGCTCAATGAGAGACAATGCAGTGGCCGCGTCTCCAGTGAAGACCACAGGAAAGTGAGAGTAAACCGCTGAATGAAGATTGGGGTGAGACCGCACAGGAACTTTCCAGCACTAGGTTTCCAGGGAGTCTCCTCCTTCGTAGCTCTGGGAGCTCCTGTTACCATCTTCTCTAGATGCTGCATAGCTGTCAGGTGGTGCTAGCTTGAGAACCCCTTTGCTTCAAGGTGGTGGGCTGGACTTTAGGGTATCTGAAGTTCCTTCTGATGCTATGCTCAGAAGATAATTTTCATTTCAAGAAGATTCCATCATCCAGTGTTCCTTTCAAAATCTCAAATTCTGGTCCCACTGAGCTTTTGAAGACACAAGGCTGCCATTTCCACCATCTTCCCCTCGCAGTTAGCTCTTCCGAGCAACCATGTCAGGAATGCCTTACATTTGCAGCACACCTCACCGTTCCCCAGGGGAAGGATCACTGAGCCTGGGTATGGCAGGTGACCTCAGGTATGTGAGTCTCTGATTCTTTACCAATCTCCTGGGCCCAAAGGGCAGGTCTAGTTTACAACCCCACAGGGAGCAGTTCCAGAGCCAGTCAAGGAAAAAGCCAGATGGCTTGCTCCACCGCCTGATGTCTATTTATACCACCCTGCTCACCATGCAAGTGCAGACCATTGAAAAGAATGTGAATGCAATCCTACTCCTGCAGAATGGAGGCCCAGTGTGACAGGCAACCTCTAAAACCATGTCAGGGAGGTGGGAGTCTATGATCAGTCTGGCTAGGGGTGGCCAAACAATTCTGCTCTTGAATGAGCTGGAGATTCCACACTCTTAACTCTTGTTAGAGAAAGGCAGCATTTTTAGTGAGCCTTCATCCCAGGACCTGGAATAGAGGACACCTGGCCAGCTAGCTGGGACATGGTTCTCTGATTCTTTGAGATACAAACAGATTCAACCCTCAGAGCTCCCAGGGCAGCCAACTTTGGTGGGAGTCTAGGGAAGGCTAGACCAGGCCAAGTGCATTTCCAGTGGCTCCTTCTCCTGTCCAGAAGGTCATCTGTTCTACTTTGCTCACTTGCTCTTCACCCTGCAGGTCCTCCTGCTTTCCTTGCAGCATGTGGGGGGCAGGCCAGCAGAAGGGTGGCCACAGGGAAACTCCCCAACCTCTGCACCTGGCACATTCCTCTTTCTTCTTGGCATCTCTCTAGGGCCTGAGACTTGAGCTGATGAGGAGAGGAAGGGAGAAGTAGAGGAAGAGGAAAGACGCGAGAGAAGAAAAAAAGAGACCTGAATGGATATCGTTCCTCTTTCTGTGTTCTCCAAACAGCAAAGGGTGATGCCACCGCTTCAAAGCACACACTTATGCAGAGCTACAAGTCAACCTTAAATACTCTGCGCCAGGGCAAGCTGAAAAAGAAGTCCTCTCTGCCAGCAAAGCTGAACCAGCAGTGGCCAGCACTCCGATGGCAGGTGGCCATCCTATCCTCCCCACTCTGACAAATGGTTTCCATCATCAAAGGCAACTGTCATAATAGCTATGCCTTGCTGAGCACCTACTATGTACCAGGCAAAAGGTCAGGCACTTTCCATATCTTCAAGATAGTGCTAGAACTTTGGTATAACTGCTTCTACCTGAAGGAATTGAGGTACAATTGAGAAATAGGTAACTTGCTCGAGGACAGTTATTTTTATTTCGCTCTGAGTCTCCACACTGAGTACCACCCATCTTTGCTGCTGTAAGAGAAACTACAGACTTGCCAAAGCAAACCCAGAACAAGCCAGCAAGCCAGCAAGCCGGCCTGTCATTGTCTGTGCATACCCCACCTCTGGAGAAAGGGAAGGTGGTGACCTTTGGTTCCTGAGACATTTTCTTTGGGAAATACTCCATATCTTTGACCATTCTGACGCTCAGACACAGAGATGGAGGAGACTCATTCTTTTGCCAGTGGGAAGAACATAATTCATACACATATAACACTTGTCTTCTTCCCATAAAGATGGGGGTAACTACAGAGCTGGCAGATATGCATCTGTTATTCAAACTAGGACTCTCTTGAGAGTGAAAGATGGTACTATTAAGGATGCCAGAAGAGGCACAAGCAGGGAGGGTGTGGGCAAGCTACACTATACAGTCACTGGAGCATTTAGTATCTTGTGGGAGACCTCCCCAGAGGACATAGGCAAGGGGGAGTTGAGATGGTTAAAATCAACCCCTAAAATCAGATCTCCTGGGAATGCTCTGGTCTGCCTTGGGAATGATGAACAGCATTCCTAGGACCCTCTCTGCTAAGAAGATAATTCAGAAACTCTGCTTGCTGCTGAAATGCTTGCAGGGCAGACTCCCCAGACCAAGGGTGGGCAGTCGTCAGGCTGCCACTTACTCTGTCCTGCTCCAGGTTCATCCGAGGGACAATTAGTGGCTGGATGTAGACAGAGTTAATGCACTTTTCCCAGGTGGTCCCTCCTTTCAAAAAGCCCCCTGTGTCTGAGCTCCTTAACTCTGAAACCAGATAAGAAGGTGCGAGGCAGAGGCCCCTTTTGTCAAGGGATTAAGTGAACTCAATTGTACAGTTCTGGAAAACTTCATTGTTGCTGAGCAGTGAGACCAGCCTCGGCAACGGCTAATTCTTGCTTTCAACATTGAAGGTGATTTCTTCTCAGGATAGGGCCTCACAGTTGGGCTGGAAATCTTTGGACTGCTGGATTTAAGGACCCACCCCCACAACATAGACAAGTGTCAGAAGGTAAACAGAGTCACAGACCCTTGTCCTGAGGAAGAGACAGCACTGTCACTTACTAGTTGTGCAACCTTGAGGAAGTCACACGTCCTTTGTGAGCTGCCCTTTCTTTCTCTGCCCCATCACAGGTGTCTCTACTAAGATGGCGACGACAAAAGCACTCTGTAAATTGAACATGCTCAGAGAGTGGCTGAACCTTCCAGAAGACTGGCTCATCAAGAAGCAACCCCACAGATGCTTAGACTAGACTTGATTACCATTCGGGTATCTTCCTTCACTGATGGGGAAATTAAGCCCTGGAGAGGGTGAAGCCTCTTTTCATCTTTATCACACATCCCCAATTATTAAGATACCCCAACGTGCTTCCATCTGTGTGATGAGATCTCCAGGACCTCATTCAAGACTGGCTTCTATTTGGGGGAAGTGGGTCTGGGCAGGCAAGGGCTTGGGGGACCAGGACTAGATTTTCACTCTTTTCTCTGCTGAGCTCATGGACCTGTCTTAGGAAGCCCAGGTAGTTGAACTAAGTTCAAGCCTGTCCTTCAGCATTTCTACGGCTGGTCAGCTCATCAGAGCAGACAGGCCAGTGGGAGGTCACAGAAACAGCTGTGCTCAGCCTTTCTCCCACCCCAGCATGGTGGCAGCAGGTGGGCCTGGACACAATGAGCCAAGGTGGGAGTGACAGGGCTGATCCAGAGAGGGAAGAGTTTTCTTTAAGGTGTTCGACCTAGAAGTGGACCCCCTGCCTGCTCTGCTATGCTCTCCTGATCCAAGTTGGCTGGCTGGGTGTGGAGGTACCTGTGTGGCTGTGAATGACTCAGAGATGTGTGTATGTGGAGGGGGAGGGTGTGGAGTAAGCATGAGGCAAGTCATCTGTCCAGTCAAGGAGTCTCATGAGAGTGGAAATGCCCTGGTCTGCAACAGCAGACCCGGATCTTAAGCGGAAAAAAGCAAAACTTGGTGCAAAACCCAGTCCAGCCTCCTGCTTCAGAATGGCACCAAAGCATGTCTGCCTCTGAATGGGTGATGTTTGAGAGCCAAGTATGTCCTTGAGGCAAATACTCAATATCTCCAGTCTCCAGGTGGTGAGCTGCGAGCACAACAAAAGGAAGGTACTAGGGAGGACATTTTGGCTCTGAAGGATGAAAAACTGACTTTTTTTTTCAACCCTGTGCTCCTGTTGGCTTTCCTATGCTTTGGTTCTCAGGCTGATGTCAGAAATTGGTCAACTTGAGGGAGAGGGGGCGCAGCATCCCCTCTCTGGATTCCCAATGAATGTATCTCAGCTTCTTTCTGGTGCAGCCCCCTAGGAGCCAGGTGTGAGGGTCCTGATGAGATGGGAGAAATCCCCTCTTCAGCCCTCTCCTGCCACCCCCTCTCAAATACTTGCTTGAAGGAGTCAGATGAGAGGGCTGGTGCTCTGCCCACTCTCAGGATAGACAGCGAGACCGATATTAAATCACCAATGACCAAAAGCTCATGGGGTGGACTGCCTTGCTGACTCGGAACTTCTTTGCTGTGCTCTGGGAGAAGTGAATACCATGAGAGCAGGCACGCAGGGGAGCCTGCCCCGGTGTAACCCACCCCTGCAGTAGCCAGAGGAGTAGCCATGTGGGCCTCTCACCCACAGTGTTTCCATCCTATCCGTTTCTCACTGGATGTTTCCCACCCCTGCCTTTCCCAGTGATAGTAGGGTGGGAAGAATCAGGTGAGAAATAGGCGGCCAACTGCCTTGTCTGGAATCTTCTGCCCAGGTGATGCCAATGTCCTTGGTGTCCCCAACAGTTGGGCACAGGCTGAAGCTAGAATAGAGTTCCTGGCCAAGGATGCCATCGCTGCAAAAGTGTTAACTGAGCTGTGGCAGTGTCAGGATCTCCGTTTCAGGGAACGGCGACCTCTGGGCAGGTCAGTTCTCTCCCTGGCAATGTCTGGTTCTGTGCTCCCTAGGGGTAAAGTGCAACTCTGGCCTGGGACCCTTACCTCTTTTCCTCCTGGGAAGCCTTTCCCCTGGTCTTCTGGGGAGGTCTTGAGGCTTGGGGTAATACAGACACCTTTTGCTAAGTCAGCACCATTTTTTGCATCTAGTTAGGAATGACCGGGTTCACCGGCCATCTCCTGGGCTCCGTTTTTCTGCCTCAGCTCAGTTGAGAGCAGTGTCTGGATTGAGGGCAGCTGGTGGACCAAGTACGGTTCCATCGCTACCAGAGACAGTAACAGAAAGAGTTCATCCCCAGCCCTTACTTACTTCCCTCCCTTTTCTGCGGAAGCTTCAGTTTCCCAGGCTGAGCCCCCAGGCAGAAATTCTATTCCCCTCCCTTCTTGTGCTGGATGCTGGCACTGCCAAGTTCTGCCGGGGCCGACTGCCAGGCTGGCAAGGTAGTCCATGCCCCTTGATCAGAACCAGCTGGGCTCACAGAAGTTGGGCAGCCCCTTTGCAGGTTCAGTTCCTTCCAAACAATGTCTTTTACTTACAGTGACCTCAGTTCTGTGCCCTCAAGGACCAGACAGCTACCTCTTTCCATCCCATCTGCCCTTCACGGGAGCCTCTCAGCTCTGGAGAAAATGGAGGGCTAGGAAATGGGGGTAGGGTAAGTGCTCTTCCTAAATGCTCAGTTTTCGAGTCTGCTGGGAGAGGCAGGTACCTGGGGGATGCCTTCAGTCGGCCACGTGCTGGAGAAGTTTCAGTATGAGAGGGAAGGGCTCGGCATCGCTACTCTAAAAGAGCACGGGGCTGGGGGAGTAGAAAGCCAGGGTGGCAGAAACTAAGAAAAGAGTTACTGCTCTTTTTCAGAAAGGAGAGACTCTTGTTGGGGGTCGGTCTTGGGAGGCGGAGCAACAGCGTTTTTGTTTGCTTGCTTTTTGTTTTTTTATCAGAGGGATTGGACAGGGAAGAATTTCCAGATGCTGAGAAGGTCTGGGGCCCCCAGGCAAGGCAGCTGGGGAAGGCTCTCAGTCCTACCTGCAGGTCGGCCCCGTAGAAGGCGGCCATGGACGCATCGGCCACCAGCAGCGTTTCCACGAAGCGAGCCTCAGACACAAACCGTCTGGTCCTACTCGTGGCCCCCAGGGGTGGTGGCAGCTCGCTAGCGCCTTCTGCCTCTTCTGCGCCCTCCTCCTCTTCGCTCTCCTCCTCCGGCTCATCGTCGTCTCCCCTCTGCCGCCTCTGACCCTCTCCCGTGTCCACCTCCCACCGGGGTCCTCGAGGGAGGGGGCGCGCCCCGGGGCCCCAGCGCTGCAGGCGGTGCGGTTGATCCAGCGAGCCGCCGGCGCCCTGTGGCTGGATGGTGAACTCCTCGCCGTCCAGCAGGAAGGAGCCGCTCAGCCCGCGGCACAGGCTGACCGCTGCCAGCGACTCGGGCTCCCCATTCACGGTGCCGGAGAAGAAGCAGCCGCGCAGCCCCCGCTCGCCCCCGGCCGCCCGGCCG